>NC_057807.1:304754180-305003580 GCF_018294505.1 Triticum aestivum | reverse complement strand
CAACCGCCGGAGCGCCCGGTCCGGCCGCTCCTCCGCCGGATCCTGCCGCCCCGGCCCCGATCCGCGCCGCCCGCGTCGTCCCGTCGTCGTCCCCGCCATCTCCGGTCGTCCTTGTCATTCGTGCCGCCGGATCCAGATTCGGATTTCGGAGGTTGACCCCGAAAATGCCCGTCCCCGAAATATTTTTGACATTATCATGCCATGTTCATCGCATCATAACTTGCTGCATACTGCTCCGTTTCGTGCGTGTAATATGTCAAATTGTTTGCCTCGACGAGTTCTTCATTTCATTCCATTGCATCATGTTCATTTGAGTCCATCTTGATGATTGAATCATCATTGCAAGAGTGCATGTTGCTGTTAATCTGCTGAAACTGTTATAACATGCTCATTCATTCCTGCCCCTGGTTGCAATTATGGAGTATTCTAGCCTGTCATTTTCGTGCTCTACTTTTGCTACAAAATGTTTCCTGGCAGATTGTTTACATGTTATTCAATTTTGCCAAGGTTGTTGTAGTTGATCCTTGCATGCTATGAACTTGTTCTTGCCTTGGTTTGTTTCATAAACATGTCTTCTTGCTAATGCTATGCTTATCTTGTCATGCAATTACTTGTGGTGAGTGAATCAAGCTTGTTAAGTAGTGTACTTGTTGTTACTGTTTTGCTAGGCTGAATCTGTTATTTCGTGATGCTATGTAAACCTGCTGCTACAAGTCATTCCATCCATAATCTGGAGATGTTCCCTAAGGGTGTTTTGTTCTATGTGTTATGATCTATCCATCCATGCCCCTGGTTGCAATTATAGCCTGCTGTAGCTTGTTATAATCTTGCTCTAAAGTTGCTAAATAATGTTGCTGTCAGCCTGTTAACATTAAGTTCAGTTGTTGCCATGATTGTTGCTACTATTCCATGCACCCTATGAGCTTGCTCTTGTCATGCTTAGCTTCATAAACATGTATTCTTACTGTTGGTTGCCTTGCCATGCCCTGTATTTCTCTGTGGTGAGTGGTACAAGCTCACCAACATGCCTACTTATTGTTGTTCCTGCCATGTTTGAATCTGTATTATAACTTGCCATGTTTACATGGGTGCCATCATATTTTCTGATCCTTTTTGGCTCATGGTCAGTAAGGGACTTTTGTTCTATGAATTTAGTAGATTCATGCCATGCCTTTGTTTTCCATGATAAGTTCCTGTAGCATGTTGTTTGATAGCTCTAAACATTGCAACCTGATGTTATTTTCTGCAAAGTCTGAAATGTTATTATTTGCAATCTTGCCATGTGTGTTTGAGCATGTTCTAGTGATTTCTGGAGATAGCTCAGTGTTCATGTTTTGTAATGCTTTACCTGTACATAATGCCCATGCCTTTTGTTTTCTTGTTGAGGTCCTGTAGCATATTGTTTTGCTGCTTGCGATATGCCTAGTTGCTGTTTTGGACAGATTGTTGCTATGACTTGTATAGAGTGTATGTGTTGAACCGTTGCTCCGTTTTGAGTGTGCTCAATATGAAACTTGCTTGATTTTGCATGTAGCTTAATATTATCATGTTGAATCCTTGTTTTGAGGTATTTGCTTGATGTTTGTATGCATTTTTCATCAATGCCATGTTTAACTTGTGTTGCTCATATCTTCTAGGCCTTAGCTCTGAATTAAATGAACTTTATATGTAACTTGACTAGAATCTTGTGTAGATCATCATGGTGCATCTTAACTTGCTGTTTAACAACTTGAACATAAGGTTTATTCAGATCTGGACCAACTTCGAAATTTGCATATGAGGACTTACCGGAATTGTTATATGTTGTTCCCGGCCTCATTTAAACTTGCCTTGATGTGTTGCTCTTATTTGCATCATCTCTTGCCATGAGTAGCTTCATGTAGTCTTGTCATGCATCATAATTGTTTGTGCATCATGCCATGTCTATGTTTGGTGTGTTTACCATGTTGTGTGCTTCTTCTCGATAGTTCCCGTTTCGTTGCGGTCGTGAGGATTTGTTCGTCTACTCTTGGTTCGTCTTCGTGGCTTCATCTTCTTCATGGACTCGTTCTTCTTCCTAGCGGGATTTTAGGCAAGATGACCGGTACCATGGATCTCACTACTATCATTGCTATGCTACTTGTTTCGTTCTATCGCTATGCTGCGCTCCCTATCACCTGTTCTTCAGGCCTCCCCAAATTGCCATGAACCTCTAACCTTTGACACCATTCCTAGCAAACCGTTGCTTGGCTATGTTACCGCTTTGCTCAGCCCTCTTATAGCGTTGCTAGTTGCAGGTGAAGTTGAAGATTGCTCCATGGTGGACAGGATTTTGGTTGGGATATCACAATATCTCTTATATTATTAATGCATCTATATACTTGGTAAAGGGTGCAAGGCTCGGCCTTATGCCTGGTGTTTTGTTCCACTCTTGCCGCCCTTGTTTCCGTCATACCGGTGTTATGTTCCCGGATTTTGCGTTCCTTATGCGGTTGGGTGATTTATGGGACCCCCTTGACAGTTCGCTTTGAATAAAACTCCTCCAGCAAGGCCCAACATTGGTTTTACCATTTGCCTCACCATCACCTACATTTCCCTTGCGAGTAATTAACCCGAGGGTCATCTTTATTTTAGCCCCCCGGGCCAATGCTTGTCTAAGTGTTGGTCCAAACCGAGCGATGTCCGGCGCCCCCTGGGCAACCAGGGTCTATGCCAACCCGTCGTCTTGCTCATCCGGTGTGCCCTGAGAACGAGATATGTGCAGCTCCTATCGGGATTTGTCGGCACAGGGGGTGGTCTTGCTGGTCTTGTTTTACCATTGTCGAAAGGTCTTGTAAACCGGGATTCCGAGTCTGATCGGGTCTTCCTGGGAGAAGGTATATCCTTCGTTGATCGCGAGAGCTTATCATGGGATAAGTTGGGACACCCCTGTAGGGTATAAACTTTCGAAAGCCGTGCCTGCGGTTATAGGCAGATGGGAATTTGTTAATGTCCGGTTGTAGATAACTTGACACCAGATCCGAATTAAAATGCATCAACCACGTGTGTAGCCGTGATGGTCTCTTTTCGGCGGAGTCCGGGAAGTGAACACGGTTTTGGGTTATGTTTTACGTAAGTAGGAGTTCAGGATCACTTCTTGATCATTGCTAGCTTCACGACCGTTCCTTTTGCTCTCTTCTCGCTCTTATTTGCGTATGTTAGCCACCATATATGCTTAGTCGCTGCTGCAACCTCACCACTTTACCCCTTCCTTTCCCATTAAGCTTTGCTAGTCTTGATACCCATGGTAATGGGATTGCTGAGTCCTCGTGGCTCACAGATTACTACAACAACAGTTGCAGGTACAGGTTTTGCGATGATCATGACGCGAGAGCGATGTTTGCTTGTTTGGAGTTCTTCTTCTGCTTCTTCTTTGATCAGGGAATAGGTTCCAGGTCGGCAGCTTGGGCTAGCAGGGTGGATGTCATTTGAGTTTCTGTTTGTGTTTCATCCATAGTCGGATGATGCTCTTATGTATTGTGATGTTGTATTCGTGTTGCATTGTATGCCTCTTGTATGTATCGCCATCTATTATGTAATGTTGATGTAATGATATCCACCTTGCAAAAGCGTTTCAATATGCGGTTCTATCCTTGGTGGGACCTTCGAGTCTCTTTAGGATAGTATCACATATTGGGCGTGACAAGTTGGTATCAGAGCCTCGACCGACCTTAGGAGTCCCCTTGTTTGATCGTGTAGTTTGGCCGTTGTCGAGTCTAGAAAAAAACTGTTTTCAGAGTCTAGTTATATCGGAGAGTAGGAATTCTTGTTACTCCTCATCCCCTTCGTCGCTCTGGTAAGGGATCTTGACGTATGTGTTTTGAATTACTCCTCTTCCCTTTTCAAATTTTCGTTAGGATCACGCAGTTGGTTTTCCGATCGTTGGCTCTCGACTCTTTTCATCCGGTGTATTTCTCGTCAAGTTGACTCGAGCCTCTTCATCTTTGAATTTGATCCTTAGTTCGCTCTCAATCAAGTTGTTTTACATTCCTCAGTTGTTTTCTTTTCCCACCCGCCCACCCCTTTTTCTTCTCCGAGCCGGAGTTCGTAATCGAGTATCCATCCTACTCGTGCGAAGTCTTTGCTTTCTTTCCTTAATGATTTCAACCGGTGTTTTCTCTTCAAGTCATTCGTCGGTTCCCCCTCCTGAGTTGCCTTTGTTTTCCCGGCCACTCACCCTTTTCTTCCCGGAGCCTCTTCAGTCTTACCTCAATTATCTCAACCGGTGAATTCTCATCTCGTTCGTCATTCTTCATCTCTTTTCTTTCCGGTGGATTCAATTCAAGTTTTTCGGGTTGAGTACATTCTTTTCCCTGGATCAAGTGTTCTCCTTGTTCGTTCGCCTCTCGCTAGCTTATCCTTCCAGAGTGTTCAAGACATCTCAAGAGATTTGTCTGTGTTCCAATTAATTCGAGGTTGTCACCTCATTCTAATATTTCAATTGTTCTGGTGCATCATCTATCCTTCAACAACCCTTTCCAACGGTGTTTTCTTTTTAGTGGGCCCTAACCCGCAGGTCTTTTCCCAGGATCTTACCTGACTCTTCTAATTCCTCCGGAGCTATTCTCAATTCTTTTCGAAGTGTGACGTAAGAATGGATTTCATCAGTCACATGCCTTCTCCAAGATCGCTTTCAAATTCTTTTCATCTTTGGTTCAACCCTTCTTCTCTTTCATTCTTCCGGAGTATGTCAGAAGTTGTTTTTTCCGTTTCTTTCACCGGAGGCCATCATTCCAGTTACCGTTCTTTAATTATCCCGGAGATTTGTTCAAGAGTTCTTTAATCAGCTCATGATCTCTTTGTTCTTTTGCATCTAAATCCACTCGAACATATTTGTTCTTCTAATTCTTCCGGGTGATTCAGTCTTTTTCATCAGTCATTTTTCTAATTCTTTCGGTGGTTCCTTCAGATTCCTTTTCTGTTCTTATCATTGTAATCCATTGGTTCTTTCAATCCTATCGGTGGTTCATGAAGAGCTTCTCAAGTTTGTGATGTGTCACTTCTCAGTCCTTTTCAAGAAGAATAAGTAGTATGTAAAATCCATTGCTTGTCATCAATTTAATTTGATGAAGAATAAGCATACAATAAATCTTATTCTTATTTTATCCAAGTGAGTAATCCCTTCCTTCGGAGTTTGTTCTCGATGAATAAATTCTAGTTCCAAGTGTTTTCATCTTTTATTTCCGGAGTTTAATTTCCTTGGCCATTTTGTCGGAACCTCCATCTAAATCATCGCAACGCTTTAATCTTATCCATTACATCCTTCAATTTTATCTCATCATCCTTTTGTCACCGGACTTCTTCATGGTGGTTCCTTATGAATAAATTCATTCTTTCAAGAGTTCATCAAGATTCTTGTTGGCGGAGTTCAAGTATCTTTCTTCTCGCGTCTCGAAGTGCAATTAATTCACCATTTTTTTGAAGTGGATTTTTGCATTTCTTCGTTCTTCTAAGTTATCTAATCATTTCCGTTTGCGGCTGCTTATCACCTCATAATTTCTGAGATGTTGTCCATAAGTCCACGACAAGCTTATTCTTTTCGTTGTTGAATTTTTCTCAACAACTCCATTCAATCTTTTCTTCTAAGGTTGCTTTCTATTTCATTCGTGGCACAAGTTGTCATTTTCTTCTCCGTTATTTTCATTCAACTCTTTTAATTCTTTCCAGGGGTTTTGTGTCATGTCTTCATCAAGTATCATTCTATCCTCTTAAGTTCATGTTCTTTTCCTTCCATTTTCAGCCGGAGTGCTGCCTAAATCCTTTCAGTCTTATTCGTTTCTTATCGTTCTAACCGGAGTGGTCTCATAGTCTATCTGATTCTGTGAGCTTTCGATTCTCGTCATTCTCGTCGTTCCTCTCTTTTTCTCAAGTGCTATTGATTCTTTGCTTCTTCTCTGGAGTTCTTGCTTCACCTCTTCCCTTTTTCCTTCCGTCTCGGTCCTAAGATCTCGGGATGAGATCTCTTATTAGTGGAGGAGTGTTGTAACGCCCCGGATTCGATGCGCTAGGTGTCTGCCAGTTATTCGCCATTGTTGCCATGTCATTTGCTTGCGTGTTGCATATTGTCATGTCATCATGTGCATTTCATTTTGCATACGTGTTCGTCTCATGCATCCGAGCATTTTCCCCGTTGTCCGTTCTGCAATCCGGCACTCCTATCTCCTCCGGCGTTCCCCTTTTGTCTCCTATTGTGAGTGGGTGTGGAACTTTCTCGGAATGGCCCGAGGTTTGCCAAGCGGCCTTGGTACAGCACCGGTAGGCCGCCTGTCAAGTTTCGTGTCATTTGGAGGTCGTTTGATACTCCAAGGGTTAACCGGGGAACCGTAAAAGGCCCTCTTTGTATTGCAGCCCAACACCCTTCCAAAGTGGCCCAAAACCCATCCAAACCCCCTCCATGTTCTTGGTCGTTCGATCAGGATCGCGTGGCTGAAAACCGCTCCTCATTTGGACTCTCCTAGCTCCCAGAATCTATATATATGTGCCCCTCCCCGATTTTTCGTAGTCCAAACCCTTGCCTCTTCCTCCTCCAGCCGCCGGACGTGTCCACCCCGGCCGGACACGTCCGCCCCGCTTCCCCCGGCCAACCGCGTGGTGCCACGTGGCCTCCTTGCCGCCTCCGCCATTGGGCCCGCCCGGCCCGCAGCCGGCCCGCGCGGCCCGCGTCCCGCCGGCGTCCTCCGTCGCCGTCCGGCCCCGCCTCCGGCCGACAAGCCATGGCGCCGCCGCCGCGGGCCTCGGCCCCTCCGCCCCTCCGCCTTCTGCCCCGCATCCGGGCTCCCGCGCCGCCGCCGCGGCGCTCCCCAGCCGGTCCCGAGTCCTCCGCTGCCAGGAGCCGCCCCGGCCGCCCTGACCGGCGCCGCGGCCCCGCTGCCCGGCCTGCTCCCCGCCGCCCGGAGCTCGATTCGGCGCCGCCTGCCTCCTCCGACCGCCGGAGCGTCCGGTCCGTCCGCTCCTCCGCCGGATCCGGCCTCGCCGGCCCCGATCCGTGCCGCCCGCATCGTCCCATCATCGTCCCCGCCATCTCCTGTCGTCTTCGTCATCCATGCCGCCACATCCAGATACAGATCTCGGAGGTTAACCCCGAAAACGCCTAAGTCCCCGAAATATTTTTGACATTATCATGCCATGTTCATCGCATCATAACTTGCTGCATACTGCTCCTTTTCGTGCGTGTAATATGTCAAATTGTTCGCCTCGACGAGTGCTTCATTTCATTCCATTGCATCATGTTCATTTGAATCCATCTTGATGATTGAATCATCGTTGCAAGAGTGCATGTTGCTGTTAATCTGCTGAAACTGTTATAACATGCTCATTTGTCATTTTTGCCATGTTTGATGTGTGCATCCTATGAGGGTGATGTCTACATGTGTTTTGAACTATGCCATACCATCTTTACAGGTGTGTATGCCATGTAATTTTGTGATCTCTGTGGTGACTAGCACAAGCATGTTGTAACGCCCCGGATACAACTTTCCATATTCGTAACTCCGACTCTTGTCATTTCCGGCTATGTGATTTATTATTTCCTTCATGGTTGGGTTTTTGTCTGTTGTTTTGCATTTTGTTCTTGTTATGCATCTCGTCTCATGTCATCATTCGCATTGCATCGACATCGTTTTCATAAAACTTGCATTTGCTCGTAGTTGCCGCTTCTTCCTTGTCCCTGTTGACCCCTCTCAGTTCAACCGGCCCGCTCTCTTCTCTCTCTTTTCTGATCCCATCAAAACCCCTTTTCTCCATGGCATTTTGCCAAACCCCTCTTGCGCGCGTCCGAATGCTTCCCGAACCCGACCCGCACGGTCATGTCCCTTGGATCCGGATCATCCCCAAACATCTACAAAACATCTATGTTTTGTTAATTGGGCTCCCTAACTATTTTATTCGCGACCGCTCAATTTCGATCGAAGGATCCAGATTAGCCCCTAGCCAAACACCCACCCACTATAAATAGCAGTGCAATCATCAGACAAATCCCTAATTTCTAGGGATCCTCTAGCCGCTGCCGCACCCATTTCCCACCTCGGGATCCTCTCATTCCCCCTGCACCAACCATCAGCCACACCCAGATCCAATCCATCCATCCCATCGATCCATCTCCACCAGCCACCACCAAATCCTCCTCTCCCTGGAGTTCCCCGCCGGACCAATCCCGCGGCCTCTCTTCGATCCCCAACCGCAGCAGCAGTGCTGCCTTGCTCCTTCTCCCCTGCCTCTCCTCCCGCGCGCCTCGTCGGACCGGCCGCTGCCGACGACCCACGACCAGGCCGTCACCCTCGCCCCGCGCCCGTTCCTCCTTCTCCCTTCGTTTTCCCCCTGGATCTCGCTCTCTCTCAGAATCTCTCATCTCTCTCGTTTTCTCTTCACAGGAAAGAAACCATGGCCGCCCGTCCATGGAGATGGAGCCGCGCCGCCCTGGTACCTGCCACCTCGGGTTGCCCCTGCTCCGTTTGTCACCGACTCTGCAAGATCTGGCGAGACCTTCCGATCCCAGCAGTCTCCGCCTCCAAGTGCCGCCGTCGACCTCCATCTCGCGCCAAGTCCAGTGCCCCTGCTTCCCTGCGTCCCCTGCTTCAGGTCAAGCTGCTCGCTCGACCCCACCGCGGCCTCCTTTGCTTCGGGTCATGCCCAGCCCAGCGTCGACTTCCCCTGCACAGCCGCCGTCCTTCGTCAAGTCCTGCCAGCGCCATGGATGCCTCCTCGAGCTCTAGTTCGCCTCGCGGTCGCTGGGAACCGATGCCCCGTGGCCGGATCCGTCAAGCTCCGCCTCCCTGCGTCGAGTCCCTCGCCGGAGTGAGCTCGTCCCCGAGCCCTCATCGCCGGCCTCCCCTGCTGCTGTATCTGTTCTTCAGAGACAAGAGTAGTAGCGGCTCGCTCGTCCTGAGCGTTGACCGTGCCCTGCCTCGCCTTGATGTCCCTATGTGGCCCACAGCCAGCGCCAGTGCCTGGGTCGCGCCAGGCCTAGTCGCGCCAGATCCGGCCTGCTTCGGCCATCTCCACTGACCTGGGCTTGGCCCATGGTGAGAAGTCCCCCAAGCGCCCCTGTCCTGTGCATCCCGATAGACTAGATTCGGCCCGCTGTGGTTTTTTTTCCCTGCTGCGAATTTGCTATTTATCCAGAGTTTTACTGTTTTACAGAAAAGTCCCTCTAGATCATGCATTTAATAACTCACAATTGGTGCATCGGATTAAAATGATTTATATATGTAAAATGCTTAGAATTTTGTGTAGATTAATAATATGCCACTTTTATCCATGTTAAAAATGTTTAACTTGTTGTTTGTTTAAATTTGCTAATATGCCATGTTAAAATGATTTATTTCATAACTAAATAACCGTAGCTCTGTTTTAAATAAACTTTATATGTAAATGGGGTGAAAAAATGCCTAGTTTAACATGGTGCACTTTATTTTCCTGTTTAACAACAATAAAGTATGATTTAGGGCAGAACAGTACCAAATCTAAAATATTGCTCATGAGGATTTTTCAGAATTGTTGTTTTGTTGTTCCGGCCTCATTTAAACTTGCTTAGATAGGTAGTTTTATTATGCCTCACCTCTTGCCATGTTTAACAACATTTAATATTGTTTGGTAGCTTAAACGAGATTAAACTAAATATGTCCATGTGGTGTTTTGTCAATATGTAACTCGTTGCATATTGAGCTCGACTTAACTTGTAGTATTGTTTGTTGCACTTTGCCCTGCCAGGCCTCATTAGACCGGACATGCATCATGCTTGTTTGTGCATCATGCCATGTTTATGCTCGTGCATTTACCATGTTGTTTGTTTCTTTCCGGTGTTGCTTCTTAGTTCCGGTAATGTTGTGATTGTGAGGATTCATTCGACTACTCCCGTTCGTCTTCTTCATGGACTCGTTCTTGTTCCTTGCGGGATTTCAGGCAAGATGACCGCTACCCTGGATCTCACTACTATCAGAGCTATGCTAGTTGCTTCGTTCTATCACTTTGCTGCGCTACCTATCACCTCTTTATCAAGCCATCCCAAATTGCCATGTCAGCCTCTAACCTTTTTCACCCTTCCTAGCAAACCATTGCTTGGCTATGTTACCGCTTTTGCTCAGCCCCTCTTATAGTGTTGTTAGTTGCAGATGAAGTTGAAGATTGCCCCATGGTGGACAGGATTATGTTGGGATATCACAATATCTCTTATTTTAATTAATGCATTTATATACTTGGTAAAGGGTGGAAGACTCGGCCTTATGCCTGGTGTTTTGTTCCACTCTTGCCGCCCTAGTTTTCGTCATACCGATGTTATGTTCCCGGATTTTGCGTTCCTTACGCGGTCGGGTGATTTATGGGACCTCCTTGACAGTTCGCTTTAAATAAAACTCCTCCAGCAAGGCCCAACCTTGGTTTTACCATTTACCTCACCTAGCCCTTTTTCCCTTGGGTTTCCGGAGCCCGAGGGTCATCTTTATTTTAACCCCCCCCCCCGGGCCAGTGCTCCTTCGAGTGTTGGTCCGAAATGAGCAGCCCGCGGGGCCACCTCGGGGCAACTCGAGGTCTGGTTTTACTCGTAGCCTGACTTATCCGGTGTGCCCTAAGAACGAGGTACGTGCGACTCCTATCGGGATTTGTTGGCACATCGGGCGGCTTTGCTGGTCTTGTTTTACCATTGTCGAAATGTCTTGTAAACCGAGATTTCGAGTCTGATCGGGTCTTCCTGGGAGAAGGTATATTCTTTGTTGATCACGAGAGCTTATCATGGGCTAAGTTGGGACACCCCTGCAGGGTTTTAAACTTTCGAAGGCCGTGCCCGCGGTTATGCGGCAGATGGGAATTTGTTAATGTCCGGTTGTAGATAACTTGACACCAGATACGAATTAAAATGCATCAATCGTGTGTGTAGCCGTGATGGTCTCTTTTCGGCGGAGTCCGGGAAGTGAACACGGTTTTGGGTTATGCTTGACGTAAGTAGGAGTTCAGGATCACTTCTTGATCATTGCTAGCTTCACGACCGTTCCGTTTGCTCTCTTCTCGCTCTCATTTGCATATGTTAGCCACCATATATGCTTAGTCGCTGCTGCAGCCTCACCACTTTACTCCTTTCCTTACCCATTAAGCTTTGCTAGTATTGATACCCATGGTAATGGGATTGCTGAGTCCTCGTGGCTCACAGATTACTACAACAACAGTTGCAGGTGCAGGTTATGCGATGATCATGACGCGAGAGCAATGTTTGCTTGTCTTGGAGTTCTTCTTCTGCTTCTTCTTCGATCAGGGGATAGGTTCCAGGTCGGCAGCCTGGGCTAGCAGGGTGGATGTCGTTTGAGTTTCTGTTTGTGTTTCATCCGTAGTTCGGATGTTGATCTTATGTATGATGTATTGATGTTGTATTCGTGTGGCATTGTATGCCTCTTGTATGTATCCCCATCTATTATGTAATGTTGATATAATGATATCCACCTTGCAAAGCGTTTCAATATGCGGTTCTATCCTTGGTGGGACCTTCGAGTCTCTTTAGGATAGTATCGCATATTGGGCGTGACAAGTTGGTAATCAGAGCCTCGACCGACCATAGGAGCCCCCTTGATTGTTGGCCGTTGTTGAGTTTAGAAAAAAACTATTTTGAGTCTTAGGATTATATATATATCGGAGATTAGGATTCTTTTTACTCCTCAGACCCCTTCGTCGCTCTGGTGAGGTCTCTTGACGTAGATGTTTTGTCTTTCCTCTCCTCAAATTTCACTAAAAAAAATTTCAGGATCACGCGGGTATCTTGGAATCGTTCCGATGGTTTTGTGACGAGAACATTGTTCTTGGTGCCTCCTATCTATTGTGTGGCTTTGACCCGGGGAGTTGAGCTCCGAGGTGTTGTTGTCACAATTTTATCGTTGCAGTTCTGGAATACCTGAGTTTTGCCGACATCGAAAATCTCTTTTATGCAGTTGTTGGTGAGATAACCTCGACGCCACCCAGTACTGGGGCGGGAGTTCGGGAGTATTGCCATAACTCGTATAACGGATGCTTTTCAAAGGTTGAGGTACACGATTTTCGGAGTTTTCTTGGTTATGTGTTGACGGATGGATACAGCTTGGATGTAGGTATTGTTAGTTTGGGTGAGATATATTGCTTCCCCTGTATCCCCAACACCAGATTGCATAACCAGAAAGTTTCAGGAGTATATAGGTGGGAATTCAAGTAGCTCCTAGAATACTTTTCCGACAGATGCCTGATATGGGATTGGGTAAATCTCTATCATATGTATTTGTTCCGGCTTATTCTGCAAGCCAAATCCTTTGTTTTATTTTATTTGTGGTATTCAAGTTGCTTCAATGTCAAGTGTTGATTCCATACCTTTCAAGCGGTGTTCTCATATTTCTATGGGAGTGCTAATCCTTCTTGATCATTGAGGTTGTCATGTTAATTATTTTCCAACCGACGTGTTTCTTTCCAGGCTAATACTATCATTTTTCCCATTCTCGAGATCAACTCTAAGTTTTCTCACCGGTGTTTGTTTCATCCATCCCAAGTTGTATTTGTTTTCCCACCCTCCCACCCTTTTTCTTCAAGGACTCAGATTTCTTAATCATGTATCCCTTTTATTTGTGAGAAGTCTCTTCATTCTTTTCTTTCAATGTTCTTATCCGATGATTTCTATGAAGATGCTCAACAGTTTCAAGTTCATCATTCTTCATTGTTGTTTCTTCTCCGGGGGATCCAATTCAAGCTTTCAATATTCATCATATTCCTTTCCTCATTTCTAATGCTTTCTCATGCTGATGCACCTCTTAATCATTCACTTCTTCCTATTCATTTGTCCTGGAGTGCTGAAGATATTTCACAAGACTTGTGTTTCCATTCTCAACCCGTTCAAGATATTTCGAGATTGTTATCTCATTCAAGTCATTTAATTCAACTGGTGCAATTTCTCTTTCAAGTTATTTTTGGAAGGTGTATATTTTGAGTGGGCCCTAACCCACAGGTCTTTTTCCAGGATCTTACCTGACTCTCCTAATTTTCCCGGAGCTATTCCCAAATTCTTTTCCAAGTTTGACATAAGAATGAATTATCATCAGTCATATTCCTTCTTCAAGATCGCTTTTAAAACATTTTCATCATTGGTTCAACATTTCTATTCTTCTTTGCTCCGGAGTGTCTCATAAATTGTCATGGTGGTTCTCATCTTCATTCTCAACATTTGAAGACCGAAGAAGTGTTTCCTCTAAATCTTGTCCCTTCTCTCAAAGATTCATGGCTCTCTTAAATTCTTTTCATCCATCCGGAGCAATTCAAGAATATTTTCAGATTGATTCTCCGTAGCCCATCATCTCAGAATTATTCATTTCAGCTTTTAGTTCTTGTTCTCCAAATCTTACCGGTGCATCGTTCAAATACCCTCTAATTAGTTCATGATCTCTCTGTTCTCTTGTATCTACATCCCCTCAAGTATCTTCATTCGTTTTCCAATTCTTCCCGATGAATTGTGCCTTTGCTGCTTTCATTTTCAATTTTTACGGTGGTTCGTTCAAGATTTCACTTCCTTCGTTATCATATCAAATATTCGTTGTTTCCAAATCCCACCGGTGGTTCCATCTATACCTTCTCAAGTTTGCGCTATATCCCTCTTAATTCTTTCTACGAGAATAAGTAGTATGCCAAATCCGTTGTTTGTCATCAATTTAAATTGGTGAAGGATACGCATAACGTAATTCTTATTATTGTTTCATCCAAGTGATCTAGTTTCTTCTTTCCAGAGTTATTCATCATGTCACATTTCTCAGTTCGAGATGCTCCATCTTTTCTTTTCTGGAGTTCCAAGTTTTCCTCTTTATCTCGTCGCGAAGCTCCATCTAAATCATCACAAGGCTTCACCTTGTGTTTTCAACTTCTCTTCCTTTCTATCATCCTTTTATTACCGGAGTTCTTCATGGAGGCTCTACATGGTGGTTCGTCAAGGATTCCTTTCATTCTCGATTTGTTCTTCAAGATTTCTCTTGAAGTTATGACCCGCCAAGCTATACTCTAAAAATAAACATGATGCTCAACACATGTTTTGTTTTGAGGAGTTGAAGTAATCTTCATCTTGCATTCCGAAGTGCAATTCCTTCTATCTTATCTTTTGAGGTGGGGTTATGTCACTCTTGACGATTTCCTTCATGTTTCATGATTCTTATGTTGTCAAGAATGAGATATTTTAAAACCATCATTTTCTTTTCGATCATAAGATCCTTTCAACCCATCATTTTCTTCCTTGGAGTTATCTTGGTAAAGATTTCACCTAAAGCCTTCCCCTAAGGAATGTTGCTATTTGTGGTGCTTATCAATGATCCAAGTTTTCTCCTATCCTCTTGGCAAAATCAGTTTTCATCTCTTCGTTGATCTCAAGCAAGCAACTGTTTCAGTTAGTGGCCGGTTGTCACCTCATCATTTGAGATGTTTGCCATAAGCCCATAATAAGCTTGTGCTTTTCGTTGTTGATTTTCCAACAACTCTGTTCAATTCTTCTTTGCAAGGATGCTTTTCAAGCTCATCTGTGGCAAAAGTTGGCATTTTCTTCTCCATTCTGTTATTCCAATGATATATCTTCTATTCGTTCTTCCGGAGGCATGGTGATGTTGCTCTCTTCACTCATCATCTCAAATTATGAGGATCATGTTCTTTTCATGCTTATCCATTTAACCAGAGTGTTGTGTCATCTCTTCAAGTGCTTTTCATCTTATCAAGTTCTCCTTCTTCTTTCAGTCGGAGTGCTGCCCAAATTATATCAATCTTATTCCTTCTCTATCTAGTTTTAACCGGAGTGGTTTGAATATCTATCTTATCACTAAACCTCTGGGTTCTCATCGTATCCCTTGTTCCTCTTTTCTAACAGAGTGTTTTCAACTTTGTTCATCTTCGTTGTTTTCTTTCTTTCATTTTACTCAACCTCTCAAGGTTTGTGGTTTCACTCGTTCGTCGAAGAAGCAACTTAGTTTTACCTTCTATCTTCCTCTTCTTTTTCCCTTCGGTGCCATCCTAGATCTCGGGACGAGATCCTCTCGTAGTGGTGGAGTGTTGTAACGCCCCGGATACAACTTTCCATATTCGTAACTCCGACTCTTGTCATTTCCGGCTATGTGATTTATTATTTCCTTCGTGGTTGGGTTTTTGTCTGTTGTTTTGCATTTTGTTCTTGTTATGCATCTCGTCTCATGTCATCATTCGCATTGCATCAGCATCGTTTTCATAAAACTTGCATTCGCTTGTAGTTGCCGCTTCTTCCTTGTCCCTGTTGACCCCTCTCAGTTCAACCGGACCGCTCTCTTCTCTCTCTTTCCTGAGCCCATCAAAACCCCTTTTCTCCATGGCGTTTTGCCAAACCCCTCTTGCGCGCGTCCGAATGCTTCCTGAACCCGACCCGCACGGTCATGTCCGTTGGATCCGGATCATCCCCAAACATCTACAAAACATCTATGTTTTGTTAATTGGGCTCCCTAACTATTTTATTTGCGACCGCTCAATTTCGATCGAAGGATCCAGATTAGCCCCTAGCCAAACACCCACACACTATAAATAGCAGTGCAATCATCAGACAAATCCATAATTTCTAGGGATCCTCTAGCCGCCGCCGCACCCATTTCCCACCTCGAGATCCTCTCATTCCCCCTGCACCAACCATCAGCCACACCCAGATCCAATCCATCCATCCCATCGATCCATCTCCACCAGCCACCACCAAATCCTCCTCTCCCTGGAATTCCCCGCCGGACCAATCCCGCGGCCTCTCTTCGATCCCCAACCGCAGCAGCAGCGCTGCCTTGCTCCTTCTCCCCTGCCTCTCCTCCCGCGCGCCTCGTCGAACCGGCCGCTGCCGGCGACCCACGACCAGGCCGTCACCCTCGCCCCGCGCCCGTTCCTCCTTCTCCCTTCGTTTTCCCCCTGGATCTCGCTCTCTCTCAGAATCTCTCATCTCTCTCATTTTCTCTTCGCAGGAAAGAAACCATGGCCGCCCGTCCATGGAGATGGAGCCGCGCCACCCTGGTACCTGCCACCTCGGGTTGCTCCTGCTCCGTTTGTCGCCGCCTCCGCAAGATCTGGCGAGACCTTGCGATCCCAGCCCTCCCCACCGCCAAGTGCCACCGTTTACCTCCATCTTGCGCCATGTCCAGCGCCCCTGCTTCCCTGCGTCCCCTGCTTCAGGTCAAGCTGCTCGCTCGACCCCGCCGCGGCCTCCTCTGCTTTGTGTCATGCCCAGCCCCGCGTCGACTTCCCCTGCACAGCCGCCGTCCTTCGTCAAGTCCTGCTAGCGCCATGGATGCCTCCTCGAGCTCCAGTTCGCCTCGCGGTCGCCAGGAACCGATGCCCCGCGGCCGGATCCGTCAAGCTCCGCCTCCCTGCGCCGAGTCCCTCGCCGGAGTGAGCTCGTCCCCGAGCCCTCATCGCCGGCCTCCCCTGCTGCTGTTTCTGTTCTTCAGAGACGAGAGCAGTAGCGGCTCGCTCGTCCCAAGCATTGACCGCGCCCTGCCTCGCCTCGATGTCCCTGTGAGGCCCGCAGTCAGCGCCAACGCGTGGGTCGCGCCAGGCCCAGTCGCGCCAGATCCGGCCTGCTTCGGCCATCTCCACCGACCTGGGCTTGGCCCATGGTGAGCAGTCCCCCCAAGCGCCCCTGTCCTGTGCATCCCGATAGACTAGATTCGGCCGGCTGTGTTTTTTTCCCTGCTGCGAATTTGCTATATATCGAGAGTTTTACTATTTTACAGAAAAGTCCCTCTAGATCATGCATTTAATAACTCACAATTGGTGCATCGGATTAAAATGATTTATATATGTAAAATGCTTATAATTTTGTGTAGATTAATAATATGCCACTTTTATCCATGTTAAAAATGCTTAACTTGCTGTTTGTTTAAATTTGCTAATATGCCATGTTAAAATGATTTATTTCATAACTAAATAACCGTAGCTCCGTTTTAAATAAACTTTATATGTAAATGGGGTGAAAAAATGCCTAGTTTAACATGGTGCGCTTTATTTTCCTGTTTAACAACAATAACATATTATTTAGGGCAGAACAGTACCAAATCTAAAATATTGCTCATGAGGATTTTTTGGAATTGTTGTTTTGTTGTTCCGGCCTCATTTAAACTTGCTTAGATAGGTAGTTTTATTATACCTCAATTCTTGCCATGTTTAACAACATTTAATATTGTTTGGTAGCTTAAATGAGATTAAACTAGATATGTCCATGTGGTGTTTTGTCAATATGTAACTCATTGCATATTGAGCTCCACTTAACTTGTAGTATTGTTTGTTGCACTTTGCCAGGCCATGCCTCATTAAACCGGACATGCATCATGCTTGTTTGTGCATCATGCCATGTTTATGCTCGTGCATTTACCATGTTGTTTGTTTCTTTCCGGTGTTGCATCTTAGTTCCGGTAATGTTGTGATTGTGAGGATTCATTCGACTACTCCTGTTCGTCTTCTTCATGGACTCGTTCTTCTTCCTTGCGGGATTTCAGGCAAGATGACCGCTACCCTGGATCTCACTACTATCAGTGCTATGCTAGTTGCTTCGTTCTATCGCTTTGCTGCGCTACCTATCACCTCTTTATCAAGCCATCCCAAATTGCCATGTCAGCCTCTAACCTTTTTCACCCTTCCTAGCAAACCATTGCTTGGCTATGTTACCGCTTTTGCTCAACCCCTCTTATAGCGTTGTTAGTTGCAGATGAAGTTGAAGATTGCCCCATGGTGGACAGGATTATGTTGGGATATCACAATATCTCTTATTTTAATTAATGCATCTATATACTTGGTAAAGGGTGGAAGACTCGGCCTTATGCCTGGTGTTTTGTTCCACTCTTGCCGCCCTAGTTTCCGTCATACCGATGTTATGTTCCCGGATTTTGCGTTCCTTACGCGGTCGGGTGATTTATGGGACCTCCTTGACAGTTTGCTTTGAATAAAACTCCTCCAGCAAGGCCCAACCTTGGTTTTACCATTTGCCTCACCTAGCCCTTTTTCCCTTGGGTTTCCAGAGCCCGAGGGTCATCTTTATTTTAACCCCCCCGGGCCAGTGCTCCTTCGAGTGTTGGTCCGAAATGAGCATCCTGCGGGGCCACCTCGGGGCAACTCGAGGTCTGGTTTTACTCATAGCTTGACTTATCCGGTGTGCCCTGAGAACGAGGTACGTGCGACTCCTATCGGGATTTGTTGGCACATCAGGCGGCTTTGCTGGTCTTGTTTTACCATTGTCGAAATGTCTTGTAAACTGGGATTCCGAGTCTGATCGGGTCTTCCTGGGAGAAGGTATATTCTTCGTTGATCACGAGAGCTTATCATGGGCTAAGTTGGGACACCCCTGCAGGGTTTTAAACTTTCGAAGGCCGTGCCCGCGGTTATGTGGCAGATGGGAATTTGTTAATGTCCGGATGTAGATAACTTGACACCAGATAAGAATTAAAACGCATCAACCGTGTGTGTAGCCGTGATGGTCACTTTTCGGCGGAGTCCGGGAAGTGAACACGGTTTTGGGTTATGCTTGACGTAAGTAGGAGTTCAGGATCACTTCTTGATCATTGCTAGCTTCACGACCGTTCCGTTTGCTCTCTCTCGCTCTCATTTGCGTATGTTAGCCGCCATATATGCTTAGTCGCTGCTGCAGCCTCACCACTTTACTCCTCACCATACCCATTAAGCTTTGCTAGTCTTGATACCCATCGTAATGGGATTGCTGAGTCCTCGTGGCTCACAGATTACTACAACAACAGTTGCAGGTGCAGGTTATGCAATGATCATGACGCGAGAGCGATGTTTGCTTGTCTTGGAGTTCTTCTTCTGCTTCTTCCTCGATCAGGGGATAGGTTCCAGGTCGGCAGCCTGGGCTAGCAGGGTGGATGTCGTTTGAGTTTCTGTTTGTGTTTCATCCGTAGTTCGGATGTTGATGTTATGTATGATGTATTGATGTTGTATTCGTGTGGCATTGTATGCCTCTTGTATGTATCCCCATCTATTATGTAATGTTGATGTAATGATATCCACCTTGCAAAGCATTTCAATATGAGGTTCTATCCTTGGTGGGACCTTCGAGTCTCTTTAGGATAGTATCGCATATTGGGCGTGACACATGTAAACTAGGCTTCGTGATGTTGCTGATTTTAGTCCCTGTTCTGCTGTTATTTTGATGCCATGTAGACTTGATATTACATAGAGATCCATGCATATTTTGAGATACTTCAGTAAGGATGTTTTGAACATATGGTTATGCTCTATCCATTCCTGCCCCTAGTTGCAATTATGGAGTATTCTAGCATGTCATTTTCGTGCTCTACTTTTGCTACAAAATGTTTCCTGGCAGATTGTTTACATGTTATTCAATTTTGCCAAGGTTGTTCTAGTTGATCCTTGCATGCTATGAACTTGTTCTTGCCTTGGTTTGTTTCATAAACATGTCTTCTTGCTGATGCTATGCTTATCTTGTCATGAAATTACTTGTGGTGAGTGAATCAAGCTTGTTAAGTAGTGTACTTGCTGTTACTGTTTTGCTAGGCTGAATCTGTTATTTCGTGATGCTATGTAAACCTGCTGCTACAAGTCATTCCATGCATACTCCGGAGATGTTCCCTAAGGGTGTTTTGTTCTACATGTTATGCTCTATCCATCCCTGCCCCTGGTTGCAGTTATAGCCTGATGTAGCTTGTTATAATCTTGCTCTAAAGTTGCTAAATAATGTTGCTGTCAGCCTGTTAACATTAAGTTCAGTTGTTGCCATGATTGTTGCTACTGTTCCATGCACCCTATGAGCTTGCTCTTGCCATGCATAGCTTCATAAACATGTATTCTTAATGTTGGTTGCCTTACCATGCCATGTATTGCTCTGTGGTGAGTGGTACAAGCTCACCAACATGCCTACTTATTGTTGTTCCTGCCATGTTTGAATCTGTATTATAACTTGCCATGTTTACATGGGTGCCATCATATTTTCTAATCCTTTTTGGCTCATGGTCAGTAAGGGACTTTGGTTCTATGCATTTAGTAGATTCATGCCATGCCTTTGTTTACCATGATAAGTTCCTGTAACATGTTGTTTGATAGATCTAAATATTGCAACCTGATGTTATTTTCTGCAAAGTCTGAACTGTTATTATTTGCAATCTTGCCATGTGTGTTTGAGCATGTTCTAGTGATTTCTGGAGATAGCTCAGTGTTCATGTTTTGTAATTCTTTACTTGTACATCATGCCCATGCTTTTTGTTTTCTTGTTAAGGTCCTATAGCATATTGTTTTGCTGCTTGCGATATGCCTAGTTGCTGTTTTGGACAGATTGTTGCTATGACTTGTATAGAGTGTATGTGTTGAACCGTTGCTCCGTTTTGAGTGTGCTCAATATGAAACTTGCTTGATTTTGCATGTAGCTTCATATTATCATGTTGAATCCTTGTTTTGAGGCGTTTGCTTGATGTTTGTATGCATTTTGCATCAATGCCATGTTTAACTTGTGTTGCTCATATCTTCTAGGTCGTAGCTCTGAATTAAATGAACTTTATATGTAACTTGACTAGAATCTCGTGTAGATCATCGTGGTGCATCTTAACTTGCTATTTAACAACTTGAACATAAGGTTTATTCAGATCTGGACCAACTTCGAAGTTTGCATATGAGGACTTATCGGAATTGTTATATGTTGTTCCCGGCCTCATTTAAACTTGCCTTGATGTGTTGCTCTTGTTTGCATCATCTCTTGCCATGAGTAGCTTCATGTAGTCTTGTCATGCATCATACTTGTTTGTGCATCATGCCATGTCTATGTGTGGTGTGTTTACCATGTTGTGTGCTTCTTCTCGATAGTTCCCGTTTCGTTGCGATCATGAGGATTCGTTCATCTACTCTTGGTTCGTCTTCGTGGCTTCATCTTCTTCATGGACTCGTTCTTCTTCCTAGGAGGATTTCAGGCAAGATGACCGCTACCCTGGATCTCACTACTATCATTGCTATGCTAGTTGTTTCGTTTTATCGCTATGCTGCGCTTCCTATCACCCGTTCTTCAAGCCTCCACAAATTGCCATGAACCTCTAACCTTTGACACCATTCCTAGCAAACCGTTGCTAGGCTATGTTACCGCTTTGCTCAGCCCTCTTATAGCGTTGCTAGTTGCAGGTGAAGTTGAAGATTGCTCCATGGTGGACAGGATTTTGGTTGGGATATCACAATATCTCTTATATTATTAATGCATCTATATACTTGGTAAAGGGTGGAAGGCTCGGCCTTATGCCTGGTGTTTTGTTCCACTCTTGCCGCCCTAGTTTCCGTCATACCGGTGTTATGTTCCCGGATTTTGCGTTCCTTACGTTGTTGGGTGATTTATGGGACCCCCTTGACAGTTCGCTTTGAATAAAACTCCTCCAGCAAGGCCCAACATTGGTTTTACCATTTGCCTCACCATCACCTACATTTCCCTTGGGAGTAATTAACCCGAGGGTCATCTTTATTTTAGCCCCCCAGGCCAATGCTTGTCTAAGTGTTGGTCCAAACCGAGCGATGTCCGGCGCCCCCTGGGCAACCAGGGTCTATGCCAACCTGTCGTCTTGCTCATCCGGTGTGCCCTGAGAACGAGATATGTGCAGCTCCTGTCGGGATTTGTCGGCACAGCGGGCGGTCTTGCTGGTCTTGTTTTACCATTGTCGAAAGGTCTTGTAAACTGGGATTCCGAGTCTGATCGGGTCTTCCTGGGAGAAGGTATATCCTTTGTTGATCGCGAGAGCTTATCATGGGCTAAGTTGGGACACCCCTGCAGGGTATAAACTTTCGAAAGCCGTGCCTACGGTTATAGGCAGATGGGAATTTGTTAATGTCCGGTTGTAGATAACTTGACACCAGATCCGAATTAAAACGCATCAACCGCGTGTGTAGCCGTGATGGTCTCTTTTCGGCAGAGTCCGGGAAGTAAACACGGTTTTGGGTTATGTTTGACGTAAGTAGGAGTTCAGGATCACTTCTTCATCATTGCTAGCTTCACGACCGTTCCTTTTGCTCTGTTCTCGCTCTTATTTGCGTATGTTAGCCACCATATATGCTTAGTCGCTGCTGCAACCTCACCACTTTACCCCTTCCTTTCCCATTAAGCTATGCTAGTCTTGATACCCATGGTAATGGGATTGCTAAGTCCTCGTGGCTCACAGATTACTACAACAACAGTTGCAGGTATAGGTTTTGCGATGATCATGACGCGAGAGTGATGTTTGCTTGTTTGGAGTTCTTCTTCTGCTTCTTCTTCGATCAGGGAATAGGTTCCAGGTCGGCAGCCTGGGCTAGCAGGGTGGATGTCGTTTGAGTTTCTGTTTGTGTTTCATCCATAGTCGGATGATGCTCTTATGTATTGTGATGTTGTATTCGTGTGGCATTGTATGCCTCTTGTATGTATCCCCATCTATTATGTAATGTTGATGTAATGATATCCACCTTGCAAAAGCGTTTCGATATGCGGTTCTATCCTTGGTGGGACCTTCGAGTCTCTTTAGGATAGTATCGCATATTGGGCGTGACAAGTTGGTACCAGAGCCTCGACCGACCTTAGGAGCCCCCTTGTTTGATCGTGTAGTTTGGCCGTTGTCGAGTCTAGAAAAAAACTGTTTTCGGAGTCTAGTTATATCGGAGAGTAGGAATTCTTTTTACTCCTCAGCCCCTTTATCGCTCTCGTAAGGGATCTTGACGTATGTGTTTTGAATTACTCGTTTTCCCTTTTCAAATTTTTGTTAGGATCACGCAGTTGGTTTTCCGATCGTTGGTTCTCAGCTGTTTTCATCCGGTGCATTTCTCGTCAAGTTGACTCGAGCCTCTTCATCTTTGAGTTCGATCCTTAGTTTGCTCTCAATGAAGTTATTTTCCAATCCTCAGTTGTTTTCTTTTCCCACCCGCCCACCCCTTTTTATTCTCCGAGCCGGAGTTCGTAATCGAGTATCCATCCTACTCGTGCAAAGTCTTTGCTTTCTTCCCTCAATGATTTCAAACGGCGTTTTCTCTTCAAGTCATTTGTCGGTTCCCCCTCCCGAGTTGCCTTTGTTTTCCCGCCCTCCCACCCTTTTCTTCCCGGAGCCTCTTCAGTCTTCCCTCAATTATCTCAACCGGTGAATTCTCATCTCGTTCGTCATTCTTCATCTCTTTCCTTTCTGGTGGATTCAATTCAAGTTTTTCAGGTTGAGTACATTCTTTTCCCTGGATCAAGTGTTCTCCTTGTTCGTTCGCCTCTCGCCAGCTTATCCTTCCGGAGTGTTCTAGACATCTCAAGAGATTTGTCTGTGTTCCAATTAATTCGAGGTTGTCACCTCATTTAAATATTTCAATTGTTCCGGTGCATCATCTATCCTTCAACAACCCTTTCCAACGGTGTTTTCTTTTTAGTGGGCCCTAACCCACAGGTCTTTTCCCAGGATGTTACCTGACTCTTCTAATTTCTCCGGAGCTATTCTCAATTCTTTTGAAAGTGTGATGTAAGAATGGATTTCATCAGTCACATGCCTTCTCCAAGATCGCTTTCAAATTCTTTTCATCTTTGGTTCAACCCTCCTTCTCTTTCATTCTTCCGGAGTATGTCAGAAGTTGTTTTTTCCGTTTCTTTCACCGGAGGCCATCATTCCAGTTACCGTTCTTTAATTATCCCGGTGATTCGTTCAAGAGTTCTTTAATCAGCTCATGATCTCTTTGTTCTTTTGCATCTAAATCCCCTCCAACATATTTGTTCTTCTAATTCTTCCCGGTGATTCAGTCTTTTTCATCAGTCATTTTTCTAATTCTTTTGGTGGTTCCTTCAGATTCCTTTTCCGTTCTTATCATTTTAATCCATTGGTTCTTTCAATCCTATTGGTGGTTCATGAAGACCTTCTCAAGTTTGCGATGTGTCACTTCTCAGTCCTTTTCAAGAAGAATAAGTAGTATGTAAAATCCATTGCTTGTCATCAATTTAATTTGATGAAGGATAAGCATACAATAAATCTTATTCTTATTTAATCCAAGTGAGTAATCCCTTCCTTCGGAGTTTGTTCTCGATGAATAAATTCTAGTTCCAAGTGTTTTCAACTTTTATTTTCTGGAGTTCAATTTCCTCGGCCATATTTTCGGAACCTCCATCTAAATCATCGCAACGCTTTAATCTTATCCGTTACATCCTTCAATTTATCTCGTCATCCTTTTGTCACTGGACTTCTTCATGGTTGTTCCTTATGAATTAATTCATTCTTTCAAGAGTTCATCAAGATTCTTGTTGACGGAGTTCAAGTATCTTTTCTTCTCGCGTCTCAAAGTGAAATTAATTCTCCATATTCTTTTGAAGTGGATTTTTGCATTTCTTCATTCTTCTAAGTTATCCAATCATTTCCGTTTGCGGCTGGTTATCACCTCATAATTTCTGAGATGTTGTCCATAAGTCCACGACAAGCTTATTCTTTTCGTTGTTGAATTTTTCTCAACAACTCCATTCAATCTTTTCTTCTATGGTTGCTTTCTATTTCATTCGTGGCACAAGTTGTCATGTTCTTCTCCGTTCTTCTCATTCAACTCTTTTAATGCTTTCCGGGGGTTTTGTGTCATGTCTTCATCAAGTATCATTCTATCCTCTCAAGTTCATGTTCTTTTCCTTCCATTTTCAGCTGGAGTGCTGCCTAAATCCTTTCAGTCTTATTCGTTTCTTATATCGTTCTAACCGGAGTGGTCTCATAGTCTATCTGATTCTGTGAGCTTTCGACTCCCGTCATTCTCGTCGTTCCTCTCTTTTTCTCGAGTGCTATCGATTCTTTGCTTCTTCTCTGGGGTTCTTGCTTCACCTCTTCCCTTTTTCCTTCCGTCTCAGTCCTAAGATCTCGGGACGAGATCTCTTGTTAGTGGAGGAGTGTTGTAACGCCCCAGATTCGATGCGCCAGGTGTCTGCCAGTTATTCGCCGTCATTGCCATGTCATTTTATTGCGTGTTGCATATTGTCATGTCATCATGTGCATTTCATTTTGCATACGTGTTCGTCTCATGCATCCGAGCATTTTCCCCGTTGTCCGTTCTGCAATCCGGCACTCCTATGTCCTCCGGCATTCCCCTTTTGTCTCCTGTTGTGAGCGGGTGTTGAACTTTCTCGGAATGGCCTGAGGTTTGCCAAGCGGCCTTGGTATAGCACCGGTAGACCGCCTGTCAAGTTTCGTGCCATTTGGAGGTCGTTTGATACGCCAACGGTTAACCGGGGAACCGTAAAAGGCCCTCTTTGTATTGCAACCCAAGACCCTTCCAAAGTGGCCCAAAACCCATCGAAACCCCCTCCATGCTCTCGGTCGTTCGATCAGGATCGCGTGGCCGAAAACCGCTCCTCATTTGGACTCTCCTAGCTCCCAGAATCTATATATATGTGCCCCTCCCCGATTTTTCGCAGTCCAAACCCTAGCCTCTTCCTCCTCCTGCCGCCGGACGTGTCCACCCTGGCCGGACACGTCCGCCCCGCTTCCCCCAGCCAACCGCGTGGTGCCACGTGGCCTCCCTTCCGCCTCCGCCGTCGGGCCCGCCCGGCCCGCAGCCGGCCCGCGCGGTCCGCGCGCCGCCGCCGCCGCCTCCCGCGTCCCGCCGGCATCCTCCGTCGCCATCCGGCCCCGCCTCCGGCTGACAAGCCATGGCGCCGCCGGCACGGGCCTCGGCCCCTCCGCCCCTTCGCCGTCTGCCCCGCGTCCGGGCTCCCGCGCCGCCGCCGCGGAGCTCCCCAGCCGGCGCCCGAGTCCTCCGCTGCGAGGAGCCGCCCTGACCGGCGCCGCGGCCCCGCTGCCCGGCCTGCTCCCCGCCGCCCGGAGCTCGCGCCTGCGCCGCCGGCCTCCTCCGACCGCCGGAGCACCCGGTCCGGCCGCTCCTCCGCCGGATCCGGCCTCCCCGGCCCTGATCCGCGCCGCCCTCGTCGTCCCGTCGTCGTCCCCGCCATCTCTGGTCATCCTCGTCATCCATGCCGCCAGATCCAGATTCGGATCTCGGAGGTTGACCCCGAAAACACCTGTCCCCGAAATATTTTTGACATTATCATGCCATGTTCATCGCATCATAACTTGATGCATACTACTCTGTTTCGTGCGTGTAATATGTCAAATTGTTCGCCTCGACGAGTGCTTCATTTCATTCCATTGCATCATGTTCATTTGAGTCTATCTTGATGATTGAATCATCGTTGCAAGATTGCATGTTGCTGTTAATCTGCTGAAACTGTTATAACATGCTCATTTTTCATTTTTGCCATATTTGATGTGTGCATCCTATGAGGGTGATGTCTACATGTGTTTTGAACTATGCCATACCATCTTTACAGGGGTGTAAGCCATGTAATTTTGTGATCTCTGTGGTGACTAGCACAAGCATGTAAACTAGGCTTCGTGATGTTGCTGATTTTAGTCCCTGTTCTGCTGTTATTTTGATGCCATGTAAACTTGGTGCTACAGAGAGATCCATGCATATTTTGAGATACTTCAGTAAGGATGTTTTGAACATATGGTTATGCTCTATCCATTACTGCCCCTGGTTGCAATTATGGAGTACTCTAGCATGTAATTTTTATGCTCTACTTTTGCTACAAAATGTTTCCTGGCAGATTGTTTACATGTTATTCAATTTTGCCAAGGTTGTTGTAGTTGATCCTTGCATGCTATGAACTTGTTCTTGCCTTGGTTTGTTTCATAAACATGTCTTCTTGCTGATGCTATGCTTATCTTGTCATGCAATTACTTGTGGTGAGTGAATCAAGCTTGTTAAGTAGTGTACTTGCTGTTACTGTTTTGCTAGGTTGAATCTGTTATTTCGTGATGCTATGTAAACTTGCTGCTACAAGTCATTCCATGCATAATCTGGAGATATTCCCTAAGGGTGTTTTGTTCTACATGTTATGCTCTATCCATCCATGCGCCTGGTTGCAATTATAGCCTACTGTAGCTTGTTATAATCTTGCTCTAAAGTTGCTAAATAATGTTGCTGTCAGCCTGTTAACATTAAGTTCAGTTGTTGCCATGATTGTTGCTACTGTTCCATGCACCCTATGAACTTGCTCTTGCCATGCTTAGCTTCATAAACATGTATTCTTACTGTTGGTTGCCTTACCATGCCATGTATTGCTCTGTGGTGAGTGGTACAAGCTCACCAACATGCCTACTTATTGTTGTTCCTGCCATGTTTGAATCTGTATTATAACTTGCCATGTTTACATGGGTGCCATCATATTTTCTGATCCTTTTTGGCTCATGGTCAGTAAGGGACTTTTGTTCTATGCATTTAGTAGATTCATGCCATGCCTTTGTTTGCCATGATAAGTTCCTGTAACATGTTGTTTGATAGCTCTAAACATTGCAACCTGATGTTATTTTCTGCAAAGTCTGAACTGTTATTGTTTGCAATCTTGCCATGTGTGTTTGAGCATGTTCCAGTGATTTCTGGAGATAGCTCAGTGTTCATGTTTTGTAATGCTTTACCTTTACATCATGCCCATGCCTTTTGTTTTCTTGTTGAGGTCCTGTAGCATATTGTTTTGCTGCTTGCGATATGCCTAGTTGTTTTGGACAGATTGTTGCTATGACTTGTATAGAGTGTATGTGTTGAACCGTTGCTCCGTTTTGAGTGTGCTCAATATGAAACTTGCTTGATTTTGCATATAGCTTCATATTATCATGTTGAATCCTTGTTTTTAGGTGTTTGCTTGATGTTTCTATGCATTTTGCATCAATGCCATGTTGTGTTGCTCATATCTTCTAGGCCGTAGCTCTGAATTAAATGAACTTTATATGTAACTTGACTAGAATCTCGTGTAGATCATCGTGGTGCATCTTAACTTGCTGTCTAACCACTTGAACATAAGGTTTATTCAGATCTGGACCAACTTCGAAATTTGCATATGAGGACTTACCAGAATTGTTATATGTTGTTCCCGGCCTCATTTAAACTTGCCTTGATGTGTTGCTCTTGTTTGCATCATCTCTTGCCATGAGTAGCTTCATGTAGTCTTGTCATGCATCATACTTGTTTGTGCATCATGCCATGTCTATGTGTGGTGTGTTTACCATGTTGTGTGCTTCTTCTCAATAGTTCCCGTTTCGTTGCGGTCGTGAGGATTCGTTCGTCTACTCTTGGTTCGTCTTCGTGGCTTCATCTTCTTCATGGACTCGTTCTTCTTCCTAGCGGGATTTCAGCAAGATGACCGCTACCCTGGATCTTACTACTATCATTGCTATGCTAGTTGTTTCGTTCTATCGCTATGCTGCGCTTCCTATCACCTATTCTTCAAGCCTCCCCAAATTGCCATGAACCTCTAACCTTTGACACCATTCCTAGCAAACCGTTGATTGGCTATGTTACCGCTTTGCTCAGCCCTCTTATAGTGTTGCTAGTTGCAGGTGAAGTTGAAGATTGCTCCATGGTGGACAGGATTTTGGTTGGGATATCACAATATCTCTTATATTATTAATGCATCTATATACTTGGTAAAGGGTGGAAGGCTCGGCCTTATGCCTGGTGTTTTGTTCCACTCTTGCCGCCCTAGTTTCCATCATACCGGTGTTATGTTAACGGATTTTGCGTTCCTTACGCGGTTGGGTGATTTATGGGACCCCCTTGACAGCTCGCTTTGAATAAAACTCCTCCAGCAAGGCCCAACATTGGTTTTACCATTTGCCTCACCATCACCTACATTTCCCTTGGGAGTAATTAACCCGAGGGTCATCTTTCTTTTAGCCCCCCGGGCCAATGCTTGTCTAAGTGTTGGTCCAGACCGAGCGATGTCCGGCGCCCCCTGGGCAACCAGGGTCTATGCCAACCCGTCGTCTTGCTCATCCGGTGTGCCCTGAGAACGTGAAATGTGCAGCTCCTATCGGGATTTGTCGGCATAGCGGGCGGTCTTGCTGGTCTTGTTTTACCATTGTCGAAAGGTCTTGTAAACTGGGATTCTGAGTCTGATCGGGTCTTCCTGGGAGAAGGTATATCCTTCGTTGATCGCGAGAGCTAATCATGGGCTAAGTTGGGACACCCCTGTAGGGTATAAACTTTCGAAAGCCGTGCCTGCGGTTATAGGCAGATGGGAATTTGTTAATGTTCGGTTGTAGATAACTTGACACCAGATCCGATTTAAAACGCATCAACCGCGTGTGTAGCCGTGATGGTCTCTTTTCGGCGGAGTCCGGGAAGTGAACACGGTTTTGGGTTATGTTTGACGTAAGTAGGAGTTCGGGATCACTTCTTGATCATTGCTAGCTTCACGATCGTTCCTTTTGCTCTCTTCTCGCTCTTATTTGCGTATGTTAGCCACCATATATGCTTAGTCGCTGCTGCAACCTCACCACTTTACCCCTTCCTTTCCCATTAAGCTTTGCTAGTGTTGATACCCATGGTAATGGGATTGCTGAGTCCTCGTGGCTCACAGATTACTACAACAACAGTTGCAGGTACAGGTTTTGCGATGATCATGACGCGAGAGCGATGTTTGCTTGTTTGGAGTTCTTCTTCTGCTTCTTCTTCGATCAGGGAATAGGTTCCAGGTCGGCAACCTGGGCTAGCAGGGTGGATGTCGTTTGAGTTTCTGTTTGTGTTTCATCCATAGTCAGATGATGCTCTTATGTATTGTGATGTTGTATTCGTGTGGCATTGTATGCCTCTTGTATGTATCCCCATCTATTATGTAATGTTGATGTAATGATATCCACCTTGCAAAAGCGTTTCAATATGCAGTTCTATCCTTGGTGGGACCTTCGAGTCTCTTTAGGATAGTATCGCATATTGGGCGTGACACAACTGGAGGTCCCTTTGCAGCAACCCATGAGGTTTTGAGGTACTGCTCAGGCTTCCAATATGTTCCATCAGCATTGAGTTTCCTCTCAAAGGCAATACCCTCTTTCCTAGGGTTTCTGTTGAGGATTTGCTTTTTGAGCACATCACAAAGAGTCTAATGCCCTTTGAGGCTTTTGTACATGCCTGTCATGTACAATTCCTTCAGCCCTGCATCATCAGTGATACTAGCAATGTCCTTAGATGAGGAATTAGTGATAGCAGAGACAGGTGAAGAATTTGTAGCATTAGAAGCATTTGAACATTCAGGTGAAGAATTATCAGTCTCATGTTCAATGCACTTCAAACATGGAGGAACAAATTCTTCCTGAGTAGCGCTGATTTGTTGAGCAAGTAATGAATCGCGCTCCTTCTGAAGATCTTCATAATCCACACTTAGCTTTTCAAGATCTTGCTTTCTTTGAAGAATTTCATAAGAAAGCTTCTCATGATCAGATAAGAGAGTGTTATGATGACGTTGAAGGTCGTCAAACTTGGTATGAAGTCTCTGAAGACTTTCAGCCAAAGCTTTCGACTGATCCATTTCTTCAGCCAACATATCATCGCTCTTATTTAGCATGTATTGAACTTTTTCCAAAGCTCTTTGTTGTTTAGTGGCAAGGGAGGCAAGTTTGACATAGCTAGGTCCAAATTCATCTCCAGATTCATCATCACTGGACTCGGATAGGTAGCAATCAGTTATCTTAGCACTGTTTGCCATAAGGTAGGGTGTAGAAGATGATGATCCTGGTTCAAATGTCATCGCATTAAGAGATTCCTTGTAATCCTCAAACCAAGGATCATGACGGGTTCGATGACCGTCATAGACCTGAACTGATTTCGATGACCGTCATGACGGGTTCGATGACGGGTTCGATGACGGGTCCCAGATTAGCTTCGCGTGATTGAGATGCACGACGTTCCTGAACTGATTTCGGGACAGACTGGAGCAGATGACATCCTTCGCTGTGATGTTAAGTAGAGTGTACTTACGAATGTCATCAGCCTATGCCATCTTGCATAGATCGGTAAGACCAATCTTAGTGACGGTCCAAAGTTCGCTATCCATAGCCATGAGTCACTTTTTCATCATGGCCTTCCACCGAGGATACTCATGACCGTCTAAGATGGGACATGATACATTCCTCAATCCTGCAGTCGACATAACTAAAACTCCAGGCGGTTAAACCAAAATCACACAGGACAAGGGAGTACCTTGATCTGATACCAATTGAAAGTGCGTTATATCGACTAGAAGGGGGGGTGAATAGGCGATTTTTATGAATTCTTCACTGAGGAATGTGCTGGTGAAGAAATTCCTAAATGAAGAACTACTTGCAGCGGAATAAGTACTCAATAGTAAACATAGCAGAACACACACATAGTCATCATGATGAAATGAAGACCAGCACAGAGTACAAAAAGCGTAAGCACATGATAACACAAGATGAATACGGACAGACTAAAGAAATTGAACTGAGGAAATTGAGAAAGTCTTCAGTCAAAGTCTTCAAACAGATATGAACAGGCACACAACAACAGAAATGAGGAAATGAAAGAGTTGAGGAAATAGAACCAATAAGTGATACGTCTCCAATGTATCTATAATTTTTTATTGTTCCATGCTATTATATTACCCCTTTTGGATGTTTATGGGCTTTATTTTACACATTTATATCATTTTCGGGACTAACCTACTAACCGGAGGCCCAGCCCGTATTGCTGTTTTTTGCCTATTTCAGTATTTCGAAGAAAATGAATATCAAACGTAGTCCAAACGAAATGAAACCTTCAGGGGCGTGATTTTTGGAATGAACGTGATTCAGAGGACTTGGAGTGCAAGTCAAGAAGCAGCCGAGGCCTCCATGAGATAGGAGGACGCGCCCCGTGTCTCGTGGGCCCCTCGGGCGACCACCGACGTACTTATTCCTCCTATATAAGCCTACGTACCCCGAAAACATCCAGGGAGCCAACGAAACCCAATTTCCACCGCCTTAACCTTCTGTATCCGCAAGATCTCATCTTGAAGCCTTCGTCGGCACTCTGCCAGAGGGGGAATCGACCATGGAGGGCTTCTACATCAACATCCTTGCCCCTCCGATGAGTTGTGAGTAGTTTACCACAGACCTACGGGTCCATAGTTATTAGCTAGATGGCTTCTTCTCTCTTTTTGGATCTCAATACAATGTTCTCCCCCTCTCTTGTGGAGATCTATTCGATGTAAACTCTTTTTGTGGTGTGTTTCTCGAGATCGGATGAATTGTGGGTTTATGATCAAGTTTATCTATGAATAATATTTGAATCTTCTCTGAATTCTTTTATGTATGATTGAGTTATCTTTGTAAATCTCTTCGAATTATCAGTTTGGTTTGGCCTACTAGATTGATCTTTCTTGCCATGGGAGAAGTGCTTAGATTTGGGTTCAATCTTGCGGTGTCCTTTCCCAGTGACAGCAGGGGCAGCAAGGCACGTATTGTATTGTTGCCATCGAGGATAACAAGATGAGGTTTATATCATATTGCTTGAGTTTATCCCTCTACATCATGTCATCTTGGTTAATGCATTACTCTGTTCTTTATGAACTTAATACTCTAGATGCAGGCAGGAGTTGGTCGACGTGCGGAGTAATAGTAGTAGATGCAGGCAGGAGTCGTCTACTTGTTGTGGACGTGATGCCTATATATATGATCATGCCTAGATAATCTCATAAGTATTCACTTTTCTATCAATTGCTCGACAGTAATTTGTTCACCCACCGTAATACTTATGCTATCTTGAGAGAAGCCTCTAGTGAAACCTATGGCCCCCGGGTCTATCTGTTATCATATTTGCTTCCAATCTACTTTTATTTGCATCTTTACTTTTTTGCATCTATATTATAAAATACCAAAAATATATTTATCTTATCATACTATCTCTATCATATCTCATTTTCGCAAGTGGCTGTGAAGGGATTGACAACCCCTTTATTGCGTTGGTTGCGAGTTCTTTGTTTGTTTCTGTAGGTGCGTGGGACTTTTGAGGGGCCTCCTACTGGATTGATACCTTGGTTCTAAAAAACTGAGGGAAATACTTACGCTACTATTGCTACATCACCCTTTCCTCTTCAAGGAAAACCACTGCAAGCTCAAGATGTAGCAAGAAGGATTTCTGGCGCCGTTGCCGGGGAGGTCTTCGCTCAAGTCAAGACATACCAAGTACCCATCACAAACCCATTTCCCTCGCATTTACATTTTTTGCCATTTGCCTCTTGTTTCCCTCTCCCCCACTTCACCCTTGCTGTTTTATTCGCCTTCTCTTTCCCAATCTCATCCTCTCTTTTCGCTTGCCTTTTTCCGTTTGCCCGTGGGCTAGTTCGTTTACCTTGTCGTCATGGCTAGTCCTCCTATCCTTATTATTACTCCCGAACAGGAAATTCTCAATTTTAAGCAAAGGGAGGGAGAAAATTTAAAAGATGCTTGGCATAGAATTTGCAATGCCCAATATAAATCTACTAGGAAGCTTTCTACTTCCGTTCTTCTCCGCAATTTTTATGTAGACATCACTCCTTGGAATATATGTGTTCTTGATATTTCTACCGGAGGTGATTTCATGAGTAGCCATACGTTTGATGCTTATAATGCTATGTTAGATTTGTTTGGCCCATCACCTCTTTTGGTCAACGGAACAGTTTTAACTTTAGAACACGTTATGCAACGGCTTGAGATTAATGAAAATAAAATTGCCACTGTTGAGTTGATTGAAAATGTGGATAAAAAGATTCATAATCACATTACCCAATATGGATCTAGGGTTGGAGTTACTTTGAAAAATCTTAAAGAAAAAGAACCTATAGTCAATGAAAAAAATAGATCTAGACTCTGCTAGAATCGGTAAACTTGAGGATATCATTACAAACTTAGGTTCCGTGTTTTCCTCCATGAAAAACACTCCAAAACCCCCAACTAAAACTGCCAAGTTTATTTATGTTCCTAAAAATAAGGGTGAATCTTCTAGTAAGGGAGATGCGGATCTCAAATCCATAAGTGTTCATCCCAATTGTCTCTCTATCGTTAAGGAACCTTTTGCTACCAACGAATTTCTTGAATTTTTTCCTAAAGGTTTAGCCATTGCTAAAAAGGGAAAACCCCTTATAGATAACAAGTGCTCTATTGATAAATTTAGTGCCAAAGATGGCACTCGTTAGATCTATCCTTGCTTCTATGCCTAGCTAGGGGCGTTAAACGATAGCACTAGTTGGGAGGCAACCCAATTTTCTTTGTGTTTTTTGTTTTTGTTCCTGTTTAGTAATAAATCTTGCATCTACCCTCTGTTTAGATGTGTTTTTTATCTTTTAATTAGTGTTTGTGCCAAGTAGAACCTATAGGGTAACCTATGATGATAGTTGATTTGATTATGCTGAAAAACAGAAACTTTGCACGCATGAATTTAGTTTTGTTAAATCACAGAAACGTGCTTTTGCGTTGATTCTTTTTATTGCTAATCATTAGACAAATTGTCCAGGACTTCCTATTTTGGTAGGATTTTTAGAGTTCCAGAAGTTTGCGTTAGTTACAGATTTCTACAGACTATTCTGTTTTTGACAGATTCTGTTTTTCGTGTGTTGTTTGCTTATTTCGATGCATCTATGCTAGTAAAATAGTTTATAAACCATAGAGAAGTTGGAATATTGTAGGTTTAACACCAAAATAAATAAAGAATGAGTTCATTACAGTACCTTATGTGGTGATTTTGTTTTCTTTCACTAACGTAGCTTATAAGATTTCCAGTTGAGTTTTGTGTTGCGATGTTTTCAAGTTTTGGGTAAAGCTTTTATGGACTATGGAATAAGGAGTGGAAAGAGCCTAAGCTTGGGGATGCCCAACGCACCCCATGTAACATCCCAAAATTTCAATTTGGAATGTTATACATTAGATCATCATTGCATATCATATTTATTGCATTTTTGGCTCGATCCTAGAAATTCTACGCAACTCAAGGTCCCACTGAGAGAGTTGGGGATTTCGTTATTTTCATATTTGAGTTCTCTCAAATTTTGAAAATATGATCATTTGATTTTACTTATTTTTTCTTCAATTATTTCTATTATAAAAATATGAGAGAGGGAATAAACTGACTTTCCCAAAATAAAGAAATATTGAGGATGTGATAATAAAATCAAATAAGATTTTATTTTGGAGTTTATTGCTATTTTATTTGAATTTAGAAAAAATGCGCGTTTTTAAAAATTCCATTTAGGCCCCAAATAAATGTTCATCTTGTCCGGCTTGATTTTTGAAGCCGGGGAAATCTATTTCGTGATTTTTGGAGTCCGTTTAGTATTTGTTTTAATCATTTTTCTATGCGTAATGTTTAAAAAAAGAAGAGGAAATCGACTTTGGGCCATGCCCGAGCGGGACTCCGTCCGGGGGGCTTTATAAACCGCCACCCCGGCGCCCGCTAGCCCAAACCGTCGCCGCTGCCGAAACCCTAGCCACCGCCCAACGCTGCCGCCGCCGCCCGACGCCGACGCCGCCGCTGTCGCCGCCGGCCCCCGCCGCCCGATGCCGCCGCTCGACGCCGCGCCCGACGCCACCGCCCCACCGCCCGACGCCACCGCCCCGCCGCCCGACCCCGCCCCCCTCGCCGCCGGACCCATCGCCGTCGACCGTCGCCAACCCGCCATCCTCGCCGGAGTAGCCGCCACCGCCGGACTCGACCCGCACCCCGAGGTAGCCGCCGGTTTTTCTTATAAAACTGATCGGTTTTTTTCGAAACCCTAGATCCGTTTTTTTGTTAGATCCAGTTCTATTTTTTTCCCGGTTTAGTCTATTTAGCGGACGTTCGTCCGTACGTTCGTTTTAACGAACGGTTTTCGTCGTTTAGCCGCAGACAGCGAACGTTCATTCGTTAGCCTGTTCGTCCGTTTTTTCATTTTCTCGAATTTTCCGCGGTTATTTCTGATCGCGATTTCTGATCCAATTTTCGTTTTAGTATAACTTTTCGCTCGTTTATTAGAATCAGGCGATTCAAGTGCCTAGAGTTTCGTCTCGAAACCCTCTTTCCATTTAACCAACTCAAACAAGTTTTTTCTACTGTAAAATTTGACTTAGGTCCATATTAGTAAACAAAGCTTGTTTCTTTCGCCGTTTGAGTTTCGTTGCTTCGTTTGATTTGATTCTTTTTGCAAACCGGAGTTCTTAAGTTGAACTTTCTAGTTAGACCTCTTATTTGAGTTTTACCCGTGCATTAGATGAGTGCTTATTGTATGCTTGTTTGTTTGAGATAGAGTACCCGGAGTGTGCCGCTTGCTACTTCGAATCTCTAGGTTTCACGGATCGTCAGCAAGGCAAGTAACACTTTGATCATACCTCTTTATTACCCAGTTTTATTGCATTAGATCAATCCTCAAACAATTGCATGATTAGGATCTGATTAACATGTGGGTTTTGGGAAGTAGATGAGGTACAACCTATTACCTGTTTATTATCAAACCTTTGGGAGTTACTTCTACGTTTGCTTATATTGCAATGCTATGCTGGCAGACATGGATTGGGTGAGTGTTTCCATGACATATGTGAGATTGTTTATTTAATGGTTTACTTAAGGTGGCAACTTAAATTCACATCTGGGTGGATTGAGGCACCTCGGGAACCCAGTGTTGCCTGTATTTTTTGGAAATCCCCGGGTATCGTGTGATTCTCCTATGGACCGCCACTGTCGGTGTCAAAACCGGCGGATCTCGGGTAGGGGGTCCCGAACTGTGCGTCTAGGCGGATGGTAACAGGAGACAAGGGACACGATGTTTTTACCCAGGTTCGGGCCCTCTCGATGGAGGTAAAACCATACTCCTGCTTGATTAATATTCATGATATGGGTAGTACAAGAGTAGATCTACCACGAGATCGGAGTGCCTAAACCCTAGAATCTAGCCTATGGTATGATTGTTGTTCGTCCTACGGACTAAAACTCTCCGGTTTATATAGACACCGGAGAGGGCTAGGGTTACACAGAGTCGGTTACAATGGGAGGAGATCTTCATATCGCATCGCCAAGCTTGCCTTCCACGCCAAGGAAAGTCCCATCCGGACACGGGACGGAGTCTTCAATCTTGTATCTTCATAGTTCGGGAGTCCGGCCAAAGGTCTTAGTCCGGCCATCCGGACACCCCTAATCCAGGACTCCCTCAGTAGCCCCTGAACCAGGCTTCAATGACGACGAGTCCGGCGCGCAAGTTGTCTTCGGCATTGCAAGGCGGGTTCCTCCTCCGAATATTTCATAGAAGATGTTGAATACCAGGATAGTGTCCGGCTCTGCAAAACAAGTTCCACATTCCTTCGTAGAGAGAATAATATTTGTATCAATCAGATCTTCTGACGTATTTCGTGGCGTGACATCATGCCACAACCAGGCTCTTTATTCATTTTATTGTTCCACCCCAGCGCATTTAGCGAGGCGGTTTCCTTGGCGCGTCTTGTCAAAGCAGAGATCGTGTCCCCTTATTCTGGGATTCTCATCAATACGGGTGTGGGTAACCCAACCACGCCATTAACCGCGACACTTGGGAGATAAGCGAGTTTTATCAGGCCGGTGGGGGGCTCGTAGTTTCGGCCGCCCATATAAGGGGATAAAAATCCGCCTTTTCCATTCATGCCCTCTTCCTCCTCTGCTTATCCGTCCCTGCACGCTCGAGCTCCAGCGCCCAAGCCCGCACTTCCTAGCTCAACCTTCTCTAGTTATGTCCGAAGTGGGAGGTAGATGGATGGCTTCCTCCGTCACGGAGGGGCAAATCAAAAAGCTGAGGAAGGCCGGATACTTGTCTGGCGACATCGCGCACCGGCTTCCAGATGAGGGGCAACTCATCCCCACCCTTGGGCCCCATGAGAGGGTTGTTTTTCTTCCCCATTTCCTCTACAGACTAGGTTTTCCTCTTCACCCGTTCGTCCGAGGGCTCATGTTCTACTATGGTCTGGACTTCCACGATCTGGCCCTGAACTTCATCCTCAACATCTCGGCGGTTATCGTCGTGTGCTCAGCCTTCCTCCACATCCAGCGTCACTTTGGCCTATGGCTAAAGATCTTCAGCGTCAAGCCGAAGGTAGTGGGCGGGCGCCAAGCGGAGTGCGGAGGCACCATGGTGGGCAAAAAAGCCAACGTTACATGGCTCGAGGGCGCCTTCGTAGAGACCATCAAAGGGTGGCAATTGGGGTGGTTCTATATCACCGAGCCGCGTGACCCTAAATGGGCTGCGGCCCCCGAATTCCGATCTCATATCCCCACATGGCTCACATCTTGGAAGGAGACGGGCCTGTCATGGGGTAGTTCGGCGGAATTGACCGGCTTCAAACCTGCATCAAAGACCTGATCGGCAGGAAGGTTAAACTCGTCAATGTCGTCTAGGTCATGCTCTTCTGCCGGATTCTCCCGTGTCAACGACGGGCTTTTAGCTTGTGGGAGTTCGACCCGGCCCAGCACCAGACTCTGTCCCGCCTCTTCGACACAATGCATGGGGACGCCTGGAAGGTGCTATTCAAGAGCTCCGAGGTCTCCCGTCCCGTCACCGAGGATCACGGATTCTGCACCGAGCGCCAAGCCAGCGCGGTGAGCTTAATTTTCCCTTTACGGGGTATTTATTTTTCATAGATTTGATTCTATGCGGGATCTAAACTCCCATCTCCTTAACAGGACTGGCAGAAAAAGGCCGGATAGATCAACTGTCCGGCTCCCTTGCCCGAAGACCCAGCGGATGCCCACTTGACGAAGCTGCTGGTCCCGGCACCTCACGTGGTGCCGGAGAAGAAGGCCAAGAAGAAGGCCACGGGGACTCGAAAGAGTTCCCAGCGCCTGGTGGTGTCAGATTCATCACCTGACAGCCCCGAAGCACCCTCCGCCTCTGAGGACGAGGAGGAGGAAGAAGAAGAAGCCTCTCCCCCTCCAACGGGGGAAGGAAAGAAAAGGAAAGCCACCCCAACTGGGGAGGCCGGAGGGTCCAAGAAAGGGAGAACCCTCCTTCCGGACTACACCTTTGACGCGAAGACGGCGGGGAGGAATGGCCATCCAGGGTCAAGCCCCTGGCAAAATCATAAGCATCCGGTCATCCGAATAACTTATGACGCCCCTCCATTATTTGGCATTTTCTGACACCGAATTTGATCATGTAGTCCGCCCAAGGCCCAGCTCGATGATTCAACGAGCGGCTCCTTGGATTCGTCGGATGTGAATAGCGCTTCACTTCCGATGGCCTCCTCCCCTCTCCCTACGGACGATGCCGAGGTGGAGTCCCAAAAGGGACTAAACCAGGAGGAGGTAGTCCTGGAGGCGCCACAAGGCGACCTTCCGGACTCCAAGCCCAAAGGGGGTAAAGCTCCGGAGGGATCTGAGTCCGTCCCCAGGCCGGACACTGCTCCGGAACCATCAGCAGTTCCGGAGTCCGACGGGCGGCGCCTTCGTAAGAAGGGCAAGCCTGCGACGCCGGCGACTTCCGTCCACCCGGAGTCGCCGGACAATTTGCTGGAGGCGCTCAACGGCGCTTCTATCGACGAAGAACACCGCACTGTTATGAGTGCGGTGATTCAGAAGGTTCAGTCCGCCAAGAGCGGGGTGACGGAAGCCCGCACAAGCCTGTTAACGGGCTTTGAGGTATGTGTTCAAAAAACATATATAAAAAATGTTACCGCATAGACAGTAGCCCCTGATGCTTAGTTCGGTGTTCGGAAAGAAAAGCCGAGCTGAGGATCTCAAAAGATATACGCATGAGTCTAATAGAAATATGTTAATATGGGAATGCAGGCCGCGCTGCTGACCTCTGCCGCACTGACTGCGGAGGTCAATGCCTTGAAGGAAAGCCTCGAGCGGTCCGAGAGCGAGCTCGACCGTGCCAAGAAGCAGCTCGAGGATAAAGAGGGTACATAGTACCTCCTGTAAATGTATATAGAAATACTTGGCTGCATAATAATAACAGGACCAACGTTAATGTTGCAGGAGCCACGACCGAGGTGGCGACCCTGAAAGAGGCGGTTTCGAAGGCCGAAAAGAGTGCGGCCTTGGAGCGCACCGAGTGAGAGAAGCAGGAGGCGCGGGTGACGGAGGTGCGGCAAGAGCTCCAGGCTCTCATGGAAAAACACGAGAGTTTGGAGCGTGACTCGAAGACTCGAGAGTCCGAGCTTGCCTTGGCTCTTGAGAGTGCCAAGACCGCTAAGGCCGAAGCCCAGAAGGCCCTTCAGGAGATCGAGGCGATGAAGAAGATAGCGGCGGGTAAGGCATTCTTTATGCAAAGAAAAAATATAAAAGTTAATTATCTGCTACGTACCCGAATCCGGAGCTCTCCAGGAGCGTTCGCCGATCTGCCCTGTAGTGTGTCTGATGCCGCCGCATACTACCGAGCCGAAGAGGGGAGCTCGACGGAGAAAGTGTTCTGGTCTCAGTATGCTGAGGCCGAACATCCGGTGCCCCTGAGCGACCAGCTGAAGCAGTTGGTCGAGCTCCACAAGGTGGCCGAACAGGCCATGAAGGGCCTCATAGCTCGGCTGTGGCCTGGAGAAGTCATGCCTGGGAGCTACTTCGGTTTGGTGCGGCGGCTGGTGGACGCGTGTCTGTGGATTGAGGTCGTCAAGCGCTCCGTTTGTATTGAAGGTGCCCGTTGGGCCCTTGCCCGTGCTAAGGTGCACTGGGGCAAGCTAGACGCGGAGAAGCTGTTGACGGATGCGCCACCATCGGGCAAGGAGTATCGTACTCCCGAGATGTATTACAAAGGCTCAAAGGGACCACACGCCACCGCCAGGCTCAAAGGGATCATGAGATTATTTCATGCTCGAAACTTCCATGTGTAGCCGCAAGCTACTATGGGCTCTAGCATAGTTGATTAAGTTGTGTGAGCTCTTGAAGAGGTAGACTAGCAGATGTAGGGGATGTAGGTTGGTACTGTCTACCCGGAGTAGAGAGTTAATGCTTCTGAAAGACTGTGTCTCGGTCATCCGTTTCTCAAACACCATGTAGTGCGAGAAATCAAGCGGAGGAGATCGAGTCTTGCGGGGAAAAGTGCGCAAACCTCTGCAGAGTGTATAAACTAATCATGGTTAGCCGTGTCCCCGGTTATGGACGTTTTGAGTATCTAGTACTTGGATTATAATGTGAATCTCATCATGTTACCTAATTAAATTTTGTTGGGTTTAATGATGATGCTTAATTGGGATTGAGTTGGAGTACCCTTCTCAATGTTTAACAACCACCATGATAGTTAAATAAAATTTATTCCTTTGCAGTAGGGAAAAATTGGCTTTATGCAAAACTGTAACCATAGAGCTTTACACCAGCCATAATTGCATGTAGTATAGCATTATTCTTTCATTACTCTCTATGTGTTACATTGCCACCATATTCCATGTGTTGACCCGTTTTCGGGCTGCAACGTTCATGTTGCAGACTTTTCAGATGACGAGTAAGGTGCCTTAGGTCGTGATCTTATACTCAGTGATGCCGTTGGAGTTGATGGACTCGCTTATCTTACAAGCTTCCGCTGTTATCGTTATTAGATGGCCTTAAGCCATATTTATTGTAATAAGTTCTATTTTTAGACATCCGATGTAATAAATGTGTGATTGCTACTCTGTTATAAATCCTTCGAGTACTGTGCGTGTCAGCATTACCGATCTAGGGATGACACTAATGCACAGAGATCAGACTGTTTAAGGTCTGGTCGCTACACCCCAAGATATTCATGGATAGCCAAAAGCCTAAGCTTGGGGATGCCCCAGGAAGGCATCCCCTCTTTCTTCTTTGTTTATTGGTAACTTTACTTGGAGCTATATTTTTATTCGCCACATGATATGTGTTTTGCTTGGAGCATCGTGTATTATATTAGTCTTTGCTTTTTAGTTTACCATAATCATCCTTGCGGTACACACCTTTTGGGAGAAGCCTATTTGATTAGAATTTGCTAGAATAGTCTATGTGCTTCACTTATATCTTTTGAGCTTGATAGTTTTTGCTCGAGTGCTTCACTTATATCTTTTAGAGCACGACGGTGACTTATTTTTGTAGAAATTACTAGTCTCTCATGCTTCACTTATATTATTTTGAGAGTCTTTTAGAATAGCATGGTATTTGCTATGGTTATAAAATTGGTCCTAGAATGGTAGGCATCCAAGTTGGGTATAATAAAAACTATCATAGGAAGTGAATTGGATGCTATGATTAATTTGATACTTGATAATTGTGTTGAGATATGGAGGTAGTGATATTAAAGTCATGCTAGTTGGGTGATTATGAATTTAAAGAATGCTTGTGTTGAAGTTAGCAAGTCTTGTAGCACGCACGCATGGTTAAAGTTGTGTAACAAATTTGAAACATGAAGTGTACCTGGCTTGTGCATCCTTATGAGTGGCGGTCGGGGACGAGCGATGGTGTTTTTCTACCAATCTATCCCCCTAGGAGCATGCGCGTAGTACTTGATTTTTGATGACTTCTAATTTTTTGCAATAAGTATATGAGTTCTTTTGACTAATGTTGAGTCCATGGATTATACACACTTTTACCTTTCCACCATTGCTAGCCTCTTCGGTACCGTGCATTGCCCTTTCTCACCTTGAGAGTTGGTGCAAACTTCGCCGGTGCATCCAAACCCCGTGATAAGATACGCTCTATCACACATAAACCTCCTTTTATCTTCCTCAAAACAGCCACCATACCTACCTATTATGGCATTTCCATAGCCATTCTGAGATATATTGCCAGGCGACTTTCCACCGTTTCGTTTATCATCATCATGACATACTTTACTTTTGTCATATTGCCATTGCATGATCATGTAGTTGAAATCGTATTTGTGCCAAAGCCACCATGCATTATTTTTCATACATATCACTCTTGATTCATTGCACCATCCCGGTACACCGCCGGAGGCATTCATAGAGAGTCATATCTTGTTCTAGTTTCGAGTTGTAATTCATATGTTGTAATCAATAGAAGTGTGATGATCATCATTATTAGAGCATTGCCCAAAAAGAAAAAAAAGGAAAAAAAAGAAGAAAGGCCAAAAAAAGAAAGGCCCAAAAAAAGGAAAAGAAAAAAAAGAAAAAAAAAGAAAAAAATAAATAAAAAGGGCAATGTTACTATCTCTTTTTCCACACTTGTGCTTCAAAGTAGCACTTTGTTCTTCATGTAGTGAGTCTCATATATTGTACTACAAAGTAGCACCATGTTTTTCATATAGTGAGTCTCAAAAGTTGTCTTTTTCATACTAGTGGGAATTTTTCATTATAGAACTTGGCTTGTATATTCCTACGATGGGCTTCCTCAAATGCCCTAGGTCTTCGTGAGCAAGCAAGTTGGATGCACACCAACTAGTTTTCTTTTGTTGAGCATTTATCTATAGCTCTAGTGCATCCGTTGCATGGCAATCCCTACTCCTCATGTTGACATCAATTGATGGGCATCTCCATAGCCCGTTGATTATCCTCGTCAATGTGAGACTTTATCCTTTTTTGTCTTCTCCACACAATCCCCATCATCATATTCTATTCCACCCATAGTGCTATATCCATGGCTCACGCTCATGTATTGCGTGAAGGTTGAAAAAGTTTGAGATTATTTAAGTATGAAACAATTGCTTGGCTTGTCATCGGGGGTATAGAAGTTGGGAACATCTTTGTGTGACGAAAATGAAGCATAGCCTAACTATATGATTTTGTAGGGATAAACTTTCTTTTGCCATGTTATTTTGAGAAGACGTGATTACTTTGATTAGTATGCTTGAAGTGTTACTATTTCTTTTATCAATATGAACTTTTATTTTGAATCATTTGGATCTGAACATTCAAGCCACAATAAAGAAAATTACATTAAGAATTATGCTAGGTAGCATTCCATATCAAAAATTCTCTTTTTATCATTTACCTACTCAAGGACGAGCAGGAATTAAGCTTGGGGATGCTTGACACGTCTCCAATGTATCTATAATTTTTGATTGTTCCATGCTATTATATTACCCCATTTGGATGTTTATGGGCTTTATTTTACACATTTATATCATTTTTGGGACTAACCTACTAACTGGAGGCCCAGCCCGTATTGCTGTTTTTTTTGCCTATTTCAGTATTTCGAAGAAAAGGAATATCAAACGGAGTCCAAACGGAATGAAACCTTCGGGAGCGTGATTTTGGAACGAACATGATCCAGAGGACTTGGAGTGCAAGTCAAGAAGCAGCCGAGGCCTCCACGAGATAGGACGGCGCCCCCCTATAGGGCGCGCCCCCTGTCTCGTGGGCCCCTGGGGCGACCACCGACGTACTTCTTCCTCCTATATAAGCCTGTGTACCCCGAAAACATCCAGGGAGCCAACGAAACACAATTTCCACCGCCGTAACCTTCTGTATCCGCGAGATCTCATCTTGGAGCCTTCGCCGGCACTCTGCCGGAGGGGGAATCGACCATGGAGGGCTTCTACATCAACATCCTTGCCCCTCCGATGAGTTGTGAGTAGTTTACCACAGACCTACGGGTCCATAATTATTAGCTAGATGGCTTCTTCTCTCTTTTTGGATCTCAATACAATGTTCTCCCCCTCTCTTGTGGAGATCTATTCGATGTAAACTCTTTTTGCGGTGTGTTTGTCGAGATCCGATGAATTGTGGGTTTATGATCAAGTTTATCTATGAATAATATTTGAATCTTCTCTAAATTCTTTTATGCATGATTGAGTTATCTTTGCAAGTCTCTTTGAATTATCAGTTTGGTTTGGCCTACTAGATTGATCTTTCTTGCCATGGGAGAAGTGCTTAGCTTTGGGTTCAATCTTGCGGTGTCCTTTCCCAGTGACAGCAAGGGCAGCAAGGCACGTATTGTATTGTTGCCATCGAGGATAACAAGATGGGGTTTATATCATATTGCTTGAGTTTATCCCACTACATCATGTCATCTTGCTTAATGTGTTACTCTGTTCTTTATGAACTTAATACTCTAGATGCAGGCAGGAGTCGGTCGATGTGCGGAGTAATACTAGTAGATGCAGGCAGGAGTCGGTCTACTTGTTGCGGACGTGATGCCTATATACATGATCATGCCTAGATAATCTCATAATTATTCGCTTTTCTATCAATTGCTCGACAGTAATTTGTTCACCCACCGTAATACTTATGCTATCTTGAGAGAAGCCTCTAGTGAAACCTATGGCCCCCGGGTCTATCTCTTATCATATTTGCTTCCAATCTACTTTTATTTGCATCTTTACTTTTTTCATCTATATTATAAAATACCAAAAATATATTTATCTTATCATACTATCTCTATTATATCTCACTTTCGCAAGTGGCCGTGAAGGGATTAACAACCCCTTTATTGCGTTGGTTGCGAGTTCTTTGTTTGTTTGTGTAGGTGCGTGGGACTTTTGAGGAGCCTCCTACTAGATTGATATCTTGGTTCTCAAAAACTGAGGGAAATACTTACGCTATTATTGCTGCATCACCCTTTCCTCTTCAAGGAAAACCAACGCAAGCTCAAGACGTAGCAGTAAGCTTGGTGAAGACAATGATTTGGTAGACCAGTTCCAACTGCTGTCTCAGTTGTACGGCTGGTTGGAGCGGCTGAGTATTTAAACTCGAGGACACCCAGTCCCGGACACACAATCCTCATCGTATTCTCCTTGAGCTAAGGTCACACAGACCTCGCCCAATCACTCATGGTAAGTCTTCAGGTGACTTCCGAACTGTCACAAACTTGGTCACTTGGTGATCCACGGTTCCTCTTGGATGCTCTAGACCATGACGCCTAACCGCCTGGAAGAAGCACAGTCTTCAAAGGTAACAAGCGTCGGATCCACGCATGATCAATCTCTTTAGTGATGCTCAATCACTTTGGGTTTGTAGGTGTTGGGTTTGGGTTTTCCTCACTTGATGATTTTCACTCAAAGTCCTCGGAGGATGGGATGCTCTAAAATGACAAGTGTCAGTTTCTCTCGGAGCAGCCAACCAGCTAGTGGTTGTAGGGGCGGCTATTTATAGCCTAGGGAGCAGCCTGACATGATAAGACATAAATGCCCTTGTCTGATATGACTGTTAGGTGGGTAGATACTTTGGGACAGCTGGCGCATAGCACAGCAACGGTCGGAATATTTGACTCTCAAATTTCTCAGGGCTATCATGTTCCTCACTGTGTAGGAAATCCGCACCGGCGAATTCCTAACTCCTCAGTCAGATAAAATTCCTCAGAGACCAGAAGAACTTCGTCTCTGTCACTGAAGAATATGACTAAAATGTATGAGATTCCAATGGCTTCACTCGAAGGGATTGGTAGGTGTAAGATTTTGAGTTGAGCATCACATGGAAATTTTTCCTTAGTATTTCCTCGACCCCCTTTAACAGTACGGTGTTTCCTATGACTCAAGAAAGAGAAAATGAAACTATAAAAATAGGAGTCTTCACGCTTCATGTTCCTCGAATGATTACCAAGTCTTCAAGGTCACACCAATTTCTTCACTTTCAAAGTCTTCAGAAAGTCTTCAGAAATCCAAAGTCTTTAGTTGAAGAACTTCATTTTTAGGGGTCGACTTTCTCTGTAAATATCAAACTCCTCATAGACTTATAGACCTGTGTAGACTCACAAACGCATCAGTCCCTTAACCTATAAGTCTTCAATACACCAAAATCACTAAGGGGCATTAGATGCACTTACATCTAGCACGCGCTCCTAGGCACTTTGTGAGAATGAAAGGTGGGCCACATAATAAAAAAGTAGTACACTCTTTTGATCTACTATTGTACATGTTGACTATAAGATGGGCTGTAGATGACATGGCACTGGCTTATAGCCAACAGCTGGCTATACTATTAACCATGCTCTTAGATGAGGTGCTAAGTGCATTAAATGGCTTAGTAACTCAAGTCTCCAATGCATAGGTGCTTAGTTTATTGGTGCAACATCATATTTTATGCCTACGTGGCAGGCTTAGCAGCTATACATGGTGGAGCACTTGGAGAGGCCAAGGCTAGTCATAGTGGGGAGTAACTTATACTGTAACACATTACTATGTTACTCTAAACATCTCTATAAACAGGAAAGGATGGAGTAGTAACATAGACTAGTGTCATATGCATAGTATGGGAGCACATGATATTTCCCCATCCGGACCGATCCCAAGTTGGCTTCTCACCTTCTTGGCCCAACAAAACCCCCTTCCCCCTCCCGCGTGCGCTTCCCGCCCGGCGCCAGCTGAGCCCGCCGCTCCACATTGATGGCAAGTCAGGGCGACACGACCTCTCACTGCTTCAGCTGTTGAAGCGACGCGCCAACCGAGGGCACCGCCCACTACACGCCCGGCATGTCAGACTACATAGTGGAGAGTAACTTTAGAGCAAGTACTACAATTAGATGACATAAGCAGGCTATAGGGATTTAAATATAGTATTTGTGCTTAGTTGAAGGAGAGAGAAGAGGAGAGAGAAGAGAAGCAGATTGTAAACATGTAGCTGGTTGTACTCCAACATACTCTGTGAGACAAAAGGTGGGGCCATTATTAATTGTATAGTATTTACTAAAGTGACTAATGGATGCCTTAATTACTCCATTTTTTTGAGAAAAACCTTGTTGGGCCTATTATTGATTTTTTTGAGCTATTATTGACTTGGACGTGGGGTTTGGGGGCCAAAGGCCTACTATTATACTCGCACGACCGACCTGACATGCTCTACCCTAGCCGCCGCAGTATCATATGGTTTCGCACCATTCCAGATCTTAGCACCGCCACGCAATTCTTCTCCAGCCCTCCTTCTGGCGTGCACCGCGAGAAGGGATAGAAGTCCTCCGAACCCCGCCTTTCGTGATCCTGTACGGGAGTGGGGCGATTAGGTTTTTGGGGAGCACACTCCTGTTACTGCTGCTAGCGACGACTTCCTCAACGACAGCCTTCTTCCCTGACCTCGGTAACCTCTTCATCAACGACATGAGTGACAACATCAACCACATCGGTTCTGCTCCCGCTGTACAGTATGTGATTCTGTCCTCCTGGTTTAGTCCACATCATTACTTTGATGTTTGCAATTGTTGTCATGATCTATTTACTGCTGATTCGGATTAAATCTCATACTAAATTGCTCTTATATTCAACAATCCAATCCAAAAACCTGATTACAGGCAATTTACTCCGAGTGGTTTTGCTGCGCTTTTGAAGCTGCCTACTTTTAAGGGGGTGCAATATAAAAGGTGGCGCACAAGAGCAGTATATTGGTTTCAGATCATGTACTGCTATGACGCCACTAAGGGTAAGCCTGAGGGCGATCTTGATCCTACACAGCGGGAAGCTTTTCAGAACATGGATACCCTCTTCAAAGCCGCCCTGCTGAGTGTTCTTGATGATTCCATTGTGGATTCATATATGTCGTTTGACAGCGGCAAAGACATGTGGGCTGCGCTCGAGGCCACGTTTGGGCCCTCGGGTGCTGGCAACGAGTTGTACGTCATGGAGCAATTTTGTGACTACAAGATGACTGATGAGCTCTCTGTTGTTCAGCAGACTCATGAGATACAGTCACTCTCTAAGGAACTTGAGTACTTTAAGTGTGTGTTGCCGGACAAATTTGTTGCTGGGACCATCATTGCCAAGCTTCCACCTTCGTGGAACGATTTTGCTACTTTGTCTGAAAAACAAGAGACATGAGTTTTCTGTTTTGGATCTCATTAGCACTCTTGATTACAAGGAGAAGGCAAGAGCAAAAGACACGTGTGCTCGGGTCGCTGAGGGAGCTTCTAGTGCCCACATGGTACACGAGAAGAACTTCCAGGCCAACCAGCCCCAAAACAACAAGAACAAATCTCAGGGGAACGACAAGTTTGATGCAAAGAACAAGCCGTCACATTCTACCAACTTGAAGAAGAATTCTCATAACGGGAAGGGATACAAAGCTCAATTTTGGTAGCACCGCACAAACTTTATATGGCTGCATCTACCTGCTGTCAGCTAACCTCATGGTGCTCCAGGTATTCCTACATTCGTAACTAGGTACAATGACCACCGTAAGATGAAATTAGCTTATTCGTACATTGACTTGCTGAATGCAGTGCGGAACGATCCTGTCATGTGTGGAGGAGCAAACAAGCAGTGCAGCCGAAGGTGGAAATCAACCAAGGACTTTTGAAATTATATGTAATCTTCCTTAGGCAGGTCAATATCCCCTTCGTCCAGATGATCGTGTTTTGTCATGTCGAGCTATTGATATGTGCTATTGTTTTGCAACACCGTTTAAGTATAGCTACTGTTTTCCTATCTTTTCAGATTCAGGACAATGAATATGATTTCAGGGGAACTACACAATATGGACTCATGTTGAGTCATCTCTATTGCCTCATGTGTTTGCTGCAAATGTGTCAGCATCAATTGCAAGATGAGGCAACTAGCTAGCTGTGGAGTTGCCAACATGCTCAAAGTGCTCACAACATTGAGAAGAAACAAGCATGCCAAGGAAATTAAAGCGTGCGCAGGGAGTCCCTTTGCTCAGAGAAGCATTAACCGATTTTCTTTATTTCCACACCTTCTCACAACTTTGTATTGGTTATAGTATGGTGAATCATTGAGATGCATAGACATGCTGAACTTTTGTTCTTCTGAACGTTAGTATGCATACCGTATCTTCTAAAGCTTAGTTTAATGTGAGTGTATGCATCCAGTACCGCATCCTCTAATTTGGTGGATGCACAAAGAGAAAATAAATCTCCTTAATTTACTCCATAACCACCCTATTAAATAGGCCTAGTAACAAACCAGGCGCATGCAGTGGCCGGCGGGCACATGCATCCTGCATATATGGCCAGTCACCCAAGTCCATGCGCCAGCTCTAATGTAGCAACACAAAAGAAGAGAGCAGTTCTTGGGAAAAAGCGAGTAGTTAGTGCAGCGGGCCTAATAAACACAAACAACTCGCTCTCCCGCTTCTGTCTCCCCCCTCCCCAATTCCCCCCGCTCCCCAATCTTCCTCACTCCTCCAGAAAACCCCGCTCACCTTCTTCCTCACTTGTATAGAAAATGCCTGCTCCTCTTCTCCCACTCCTACAGAAATCCCCAGCCCTCCTTCTTCCCCACTCGCACTGCCACTAGGCTCTTCTCTGGCTACTCTGCTCAAACCCGTGAGCTCGGCGTGACACCCACAAGGAAAATGGAGTCGGCTGGCCCCAACGCCAAGAAGATGAGGCTCCCGCCAGCGGCAACGCCGGTTGTAGATCCCGCACCCGGTAGCGCGGGGAGAAGCGGAGAGCCCCCCCCCCCACCCGGATCTGAGGAACCGGTAGAATCTCTAGTGGACCGCATCAGAGATCTCCCGGACGTCATCCTTGAGGAGATCATCTCGCTTCTCCCCACCAAGGATTGCTGCCGCACACAAGTCCTCTCAACTCGGTAGCGCCCTCTATGGCGCACCACGCCCCTCAATCTCGACTGTCGTCAGATATCTGTCCTTCCTGAATTTGATCTCCTCAGAGCCATTGTCTCTTCTCACTAGCAGGGCCCCGTTCAATGCCTCTGCATCCCGACACGCTACCTGCTATCCATTCCCGGCAAGGTGGACGCTTGGCTGACATCCCTTTAATTCGGAAAACTCTAGCAGTTTGATTTGTACCGTTACCACAAAAGTTTCATACCATGAACACACTAAGAATTCGTGTGCACACCACCATTGTCCATCTCGCAGTTTTCCTCCTCTTCCACACCGCCACCTTTGCCCGGTGCCATCTACCAGACGATCTGGTACAAATACTTTGACTCCCATTGCTAAAAAAACTTTCGGTTGTGGTGGTTTATCTGTCGGAGGCCTCACTGCACAGCATCATCCACTCCAGTTGCCCTGCCTTGGAGTGCTTGCTGATTGTTTTGGGAATAGAAATCGGTATCAGTTGTCTCCAAATAAAGTCGCCTCACCTTAAAAGCATTGGAATTTGTTTTAAAGGACATCAGCTCATCATCAAAGATGCCCCTTCACTTGAAAGGTTGCTCCTTCATAATTATTATACACCTTGATATGCCTCAAGTAGCTTTGAGACGATTTTATGGGGTGGCCCTGATCTTTCACTGACGCAAAGAGCTAGCAGAGTAAAACTTGTACGGAAGGAGATGAATTAGAACAGGCCGAATATATATAGCTGCAGTGGTGATTCTGTATGTGAACGAGTAGTAGCTAGCTAGATGGATTGGTTTAGAGTAATGATGGTCAGCGGCAGCGGCGGTGACGGAGTAATTAGCAGATGGAAGATGTGAGGTGGTAGAAGTAGATTGAACAAAGTAGAGATCGGATTGACCCCTGATTGATCAAGAATCAAAATGAAGCTAGCACCATGGGAATCAAGTCAGCAAGAACACATGCAATCAACGATCCAAATAATGGAACGCATGAACTCAGATATGCGCCAATCATAAGATGACTTTTCTGAATATTTTTCTGTATCAACTCTAACCTATATAGGTGGTGCCTAACAATTGGGCATAGACCGACCTGGACTAGGAAAACGATGAGGACTCCTCACGTTACAACTTGTACGTAGAAACTAAAAAAAACCTACAAAAACCAATTAAACTAGAAAACAAATAAAAAGGACACGCTTCCTCTGCCATGGCATTTTTGTACGCTTGATTCATCCAAGACCCATGTACGTATATTGGCCTTCGTACAAATATTGGCAAGGTGTTCTGAACATAGGCTTCACTTTCTGCCGAGGCACGATTCGAGGAGCAACTTCAGTAGCATATGGAACAGGCATCATACCTAAGATTCCTTTCTGTTTTGTAGCACACATTTTCTTCTTATGACGCAGAGAGGAACCACATATTTTTGCATCTTATTTTCATAGCCAGACTCTCGCTTGGAAAATACTTTACTTGGCGATAATGGTGAAACGACAAGAGTACCTGGGGTGACCGCATCATCCTCTCCCCCTTCAAACGAAATCGTCCTCGGTTTCGGAGCACCCTTCAAAACATCCTTGTGTACAAACATATGATCAACCTTGATAGCATTATTACCCATGGGCTGCAGCACACATTTGATGCCAACATCTCAGAACACGTAAGTGTTCGACCTCCCCTCATGTATAGCGTTGCGATTGTATTGCCACGGACGACCCAATAGTAATTGGCACATATCCATTGGCACGACGTCACAAATGACCTCATCATAATATGTGCCCATATTGAAATTTACGCGTACCTTGTGAGTCACCTTCAAACGTCCGGAGTTGTACAACCACTCAATGCAATGTGGATGCGGATGTGGCCATGCCTTCAGTCCTAAAGCATCCACCACACGCTTGCTTATGATGTTGGTGTAGCTCCCTCCATCAATAATCAACTTGCAACACTTGTTTTTGATCTTACATTGTGACTAAAAATTTTTCCACCGCTGTCCCGAACTTGGAATTTGATCCTCTTTAGCTCGCTAGACCATGATGCATGGCAGATCATCATAATCTAAAGGATAGCACATGATAGGATTAGGTTCATTTTCCCCTTCCTTGGGCGCATCAGACTCTGAGTCAGTTTTGTCTTCGAAAACATATCCATCATTAACAAGGAGCACTCTCTTCTTGTTCGGACAATCGATGCATTTGTGTCCCCTACCTCCACATGTGTAACAAACAATCTCACTAGTACGCATAGCAGACTGCGCACTTGAATCAGCCCTTGAAGCCACTTTGCTCGCGGTTATAGATTCTTTGCTAATCTCCTTGTGATCGGTAGTAGCTGACCTATAGGATGAAGGTGGCTTGACATTATCATCGTCATGTGAATAGGAACGTCACCCCATGCTAAAATTGGTGCGGCCTTTGGAAACTTGCTTGGCTTTGACCCACTGTTCGGCACGCTCCGCTTGATGAAGAAGCTCTTGCATATCATTATACTGCATCAAATCAACACGGTCACGTATATCCTCATTCAGCCCCTCAAAGAAGCGTGTCATTGTTGCATCATCAGACTCATGCACATTAGTTCTGATCATCAAAACTTGCATCCGTTGGTAATACTCATCCACCGTCATGGCTCCTTGAACAAGACGTCGAAGCTTTGTGTGTTGCTCCTTCTGAAAATAAGCTGGCACAAAGCAAGCACGCATTGTACGCTTCATCTCACGCCACGATTCTGGTCGTGCGTCATTGCGGTTGAGCTGATCCCACCAAATTAATGCATAACCTGAAAATTCAAGAGAAGCAAAACGAATCTTCCGCTCCTCGGAGTAACGGTGATTATCAAAAATCTGCTCCACACGCATCTCCCACTCAAGATACTCCTCCAGACTGGCCTTGCCTATGAACGAAGGTATAGTAATTTTTATTCTACCAATACCTCCGTCCTCATCCTCATCGCGGCGCCGCCTTGGTCCATCATCATGGGGCCGAGCATCCTGTCGTGGTCGGCAAGGCAAGTCGTCGCGAGCATCAGAACCATCCTCGAACTCAGCATCATTGTCGTCACTGGCAACGTCCACGTCACGAACATGTCGAGGTGCTCGCTGCTGCAGGGCATGTTGTTCCCTCGCTGGAGTAGTCGCGCCGGCTGCCCTTGCCTCTAGGCGACGGAGGGCTTCTTGCATGGCCTGGAACCCGTCGGTCACCGTCTCGTCGAGGGCCTTCATGCGGTTGTCGAAGTGCTGGTATGTAGCCTTGAACATAGCACGGACACCTGGGTCCAGATCGGGACCATATTGCAGTGGCCCATTATCCTCCTGCACCTCATCCGCGTCACGCTTGCTTGCAGTTGACATCGCGCAGTGATAAATCTGGCGCTCTCTGGTACCAGTTGATATGCCTCAAGTAGCTTTGAGACGATTTTATGGGGTGGCCCTGATCTTTCACTGACGCAAAGAGCTAGCAGAGTAAAACTTGTACGGAAGGAGATGAATTAGAACGGGCCGAATATATATAGCTGCAGTGGTGATTCTGTACGTGAACGAGTAGTAGCTAGCTAGATGGATTGGTTTAGAGTAATGATGGTCAGTGGCGGTGGTGGCGACGGTTTAATTAGCAGATGGAAGACGTGAGGTGGTAGAAGTAGATTGAACAAAGTAGAGATCAGATTGACCCCTGATTGATCAAGAATCAAAACGAAGCTAGCGCCCTGGGAATCAAGTCAGCCAGAACACATGCAATCAATGATCCAAATCATGGAACGCATGAAGTCAGATATGCGCCAATCATAAGATGACTTTTCTGAATATTTTTCTGTATCAACTCTAACCTATATAGGTGGTGCCTAACAGTTGGGCATAGACCGACCTGGACTAGGAAAACGATGAGGACTCCTCACGTTACAACTTGTACGTAGAAACTAAAAAAAACTACAAAAACCAATTAAACTAGAAAACAAATAAAAAGGACATGCCTCCTTTGTCATGGCATTTTTGTATGCTTGATTCGTCCAGGACCCATGTATGTATATTGGCCTTCGTACAAATATTGGCAAGGTGTTCTGAACATAGGCTTCACTTTCTCCTGAGGCACGATCCGAGGAGGAACTTCAGTAGCATATGGAACAAGCATCATACCTAAGATTCCTTTCTGTTTTGTAGCACACATTATCTTCTTATGACGCAGAGCGGGAACCACATATTTTTGCATCTTATTTTCATAGCCAGACTCTCGCTTGGAAAATACTTTACTTGGCGATAATGGTGAAACGACAAGAGTACCTGGGGTGACCACATCACACCTTCACAAATAACTGTCGTCTCTGCGCCCAAACTAGAGACCTTGGGTTTAATTCATGACCCGTTTAATAATCACAAGGAGTTAGTGTTTGGCTCCTCACTTTTCAGGTACCGTATATTATCATCTACACATTTGTAATCATATGCTGCATTTTTCATTTGTGCGCATAATTTTTATATCATCTTGGAGTACACTTTGGGTACTAATGGTTATATGCTCAATGAAGAGTTCGTCCATTGATAGCCTATCAATGCTGCTGGATTCTATCAAGATCATATATATCAGAATGTATAGTTTTGATTTGGACATAATTATTGGCTTGCTGCGATGCTTTTGATCTCTGGAGAATTTATACATAGAGGTGATGATTTCATGCACATTGAAAGCCCATATATATTGTACTAGAATTAACTGTTAAGCTGTCGTTCTTTCGACATACTCTTTTTTCAGACCTTAACTGTTTTCAATCTTCATGTCTACTTAGGAAGAACCACATGGAGAAAAACATAGAACCAATTGGTGGCGTAATAAGCACAAGGATTTTCTCAGTTCTCATGACATTCATTTGAGGACAATAACGACGGGACGATATGCATCCAACCATGCAAACAGAAGCTTAGTCACATTCTTCCTGTTGAATGCGAGGTTACTATTGTCCATGAGGCTTAATTTTTACAGCAAGAGATTTCTCACAGACGGACACGTTGAACAGCAAAAACAAGAAGTTTCAGGTGGACAAATGGGCTTCTAAACGTGCTCGGCTTCTATTTACAACAAGTTATAGTCATCCCGGAATAAATGTTTTTGCACAGGATGTTGATTTTATGGATCAGACCGATCCATTTGTTTGTGACTGCAAAAAAGTGGTTGATTTAGATGTTACTGTCATGTTCAATCTGGGTTTTGTCTAAAAATTTGATGAACAATTAATCCTTGGGATTTTTGTATCATTTGTATGCTTGAGTTGCATGTTGTTGCCCTCGTACTCCCCTTCACCTGCCACTACACTACCGCATCTTCCACGGTTGCTGTTCATTCCCGTCAGAGGCCTTGCCGTCGTTCTCCGCCTTGGTTCGCTCGCTATGCCCGCCGCCGTCTGGCGTTGTCAACATGGTCAACAACCAAGAGGAATCAGGAGATGACTGTACGTGGAGAGGCTGCCAGTAGGGACCCACCAGGGTCATTGCATTTCGCAAGGAGGTGCCTCGTTATTACAAGCCAAAAAAATACTTCCTCCTAATTGTTTGACAACTAGGTCCCACGCCATTGTCAATGTAGTCAATAAACGAGAAAAAATACACAACGAGTGGATAACACCAGGGACCCAGGAGCTCGCCCAGTTGTTTTTTAGTTTCAGAGACGGAGCTCAACTGCGCGCTGTGCGGGGGCTGTGGCCTGTCTAGCCCACGCTTACGCTTTTATTAAGCACATGACGAGCCCAGTTGATATATTTTTTCTTTCTGAAATTGGCTAGCCGAGTTCTTTTTATTATGGAGAATACCAAAACCGAGGCCTACTTGCTTTTCTCAGCCCTGCCGGGCTGCAAATCTTTCAAGACGAGGAGGGATGTAAGCTGTAAGAAATGGGCTTCCCTAGAAAATGGGCTATAAGTTGTAAGAAATGGGCTATAAATTTTTAAACCAAAGCTAACCGGCAATTGCATTAAAATATCATTTTTTTTCAGGATTTCTCTACTCTCTACTCTTATAAAAACCAAAGTCAACTGGCAGTTACATTAAAATATCATCTTTTCTCCCACAAGATAAACTACTCATACAAATGCATCTTCATGTTCCGTGCAACGAACGAGCATCTTGCTAGTTAAGATTCTAAATTTCATTCAGTTTTTTGCGGAGAATTGTTTTTTGAATTTTATTTTGATATAATTTTTTGAAAATTATTTTTAACGTGACTCAAAATTTCGTGATTAAAAGAGTTTGGACCCCACCAAAATATGCAAAATTTCGTTGAATTTTTTAGCAGTGCCCAGAATATATGGTCTGGAATGCTAATAAAAAGAATATGGGCTTCAAATATCCTTAAGAATTAGCAAATGGGCTTTAAATTATTGAAAATAATGGCTAATGGGGTGTATGCTGTTTTCCAAAGATTTGGAGGCTGACTTCTGGGTCTACTAGGTTGATGATGACGATGTCCTAATTTTTTTTGACGTGTACGCAAGGCTTTGTCAACTTAGTCAACACACATTAGTGACTGTTGAATGTCCATCCAACGGCTGACGTGCTTCTTCAATCTCTGATCTTCCTGCTCCAGCCGCCCAAACCAGCGCCGATGGGACTGCCTGCTCCCTCCTCCCGTGGCTGGCTGTGCTGCCGCTAGGCCATCCCTCTAACCACCCACACATCTTGTTATTTTCCGGCGACGTCAGCCTCACCCCACAGCTGACCAGTCAGCGCTCGTACTCCCCTTAGCGTGGGCATCCGCTGCGGTGGCTTCGCCGACTCCGGGTGGTTCTCTCGCTGGGCCTCGCCCTCTTCCACCGCGTTTGTGCTCTCGGCGCGGCGAGGTCAACATGGTCAACAAACAACAGCCATCGGAAGAGGCTAACAGTAGGGGCCCACACAGGGAAATGCCTCCTTATTACGCGCAAAATAATGATTCCTCCACCTGATAGCTGGGACCCACCGGAAGGGCCTCTGTATTTCGCGAAAAAACGTTCCCCCCACTGTCAGCACGGACCCACCGGAAATGCCTCCTTATTACGCACAAAAAAATGAATACTCCCCCTGCTAGCTGGGACTCACCTTGGTGGGAGGCTGACTTGTGGGCCTACTAAGTTGACGGGGATGGAGGGCTTTGTCAACTTAGTCAATATGAATGCTTCTAGCTCCAGTGACCGTACGATGTCCATCCAACGGCCGTAGTGCTTCTTCAACCTCTGGTCTTCGTGCTCCAGCCGCCCAACGCAGCGCCGGTCGTGCCACATGCTCCTACCTCCCGTGGCTGGCTGTGATGCCGTGGAGGCCTCACCGCCCCCACTACTCCCACCGCTGGCCAGGCCATCCCTCTACTCACCCACACCCCATGTTATTCTGCGGCGATGACAGCCTCACACCGTAGCCGTACCAGTGAACCCTCATACTCCTCTTCACGTGGGCATCCACTGCTGCGTCTTCCCTGGCTCCGCATCGTCCCCTTCCTAGGCCTCGCCGTCGTCCACCGCTGTGGTGCTCTCAGCGCGACGTGGTCAATGTGGTCAACGAGCAACTTCCATTGAAAGAGTACTTTATGAGGAGAGGCCGACAGTTGGGTCCACGTGCAGCCGCAAGGAAGTGCCTCCTTATTACACGCAAAATAATTATTCCCCACCTGAAAGCGGGGACCCACTGGACGGGCCACCGTATTTCGCAAAAAAAATGATTCGCCCCCTGACTGCTGGGACACACCAGCTACATCTTCGCACGCAAGGAAGTGCGTCCAGGAAAAAAAACGATTCACCCCACTGACTACTGGGACCCACCAGCTACATCTTCGCACGCAAGGAAGTGCTTGACAGTCGGGACCTGATACGTCTCCAACGTATCTATAATTTTTTATTGTTCCATGCTATTATATTATCCCTTTTGGATGTTTCTGGGCTTTATTGTACACATTTATATCATTTTTGGGACTAACCTACTAACCGGAGGCCCAGCCCGTATTGCTGTTTTTTTGCCTATTTGAGTATTTCGAAGAAAAGGAATATCAAACGGAGTCCAAACGGAATGAAACCTTCGGGGGCGTTATTTTTGGAACGAACGTGATCCAGAGGACTTGGAGTGCAAGCCAAGAAGCAGCCAAGGCGGCCACGAGATAGGAGTGGGCGCCCACCCCCTCTAGGCGCGCCCCCTGTCTTGTGGGCCCCTCGGGCGGCCACCGACGTACTTCTTCCTCCTATATATACCTACGTACCCCGAAAACATCCAGGGAGCCAATGAAACACAATTTCCACCACCGTAACCTTCTGTATCCGTGAGATCCCATCTTGGAACCTTCGCCGGTGCTCCACTGGAGGGGGAATCGACCATGGAGGGCTTCTACATCAACACCATAGCCCCTCCGATGAGTTGCGAGTAGTTTACCACAGACCTTCGGGTTTATAATTATTAGCTAGATGGCTTCTTCTCTCTTTTTGGATCTCAATACAATGTTCCCCCCCTCTCTTGTGGAGATCTATTCAATGTAAACTCTTTTTGCAGTGTGTTTGTTGAGATCCGATGAATTGTGGGTTTATGATCAAGTTTATCTATGAGAAATATTTGAATCTCCTCTGAATTCTTTTATGTATGATTGAGTTATCTTTGCAAGTCTCTTTGAATTATCAGTTTGGTTTGGACTAGATTGATCTTTCTTGCCATGGGAGAAGTGCTTAGCTTTGGGTTCAATCTTGCGGTGTCCTTTCCCAGTGACAGCAGGGGCAGCAAGGCACGTATTGTATTGTTGCCATCGAGGATAAAAAGATGGGGTTTATATCATATTGCTTGAGTTTATCCCTCTAAATCATGTCATCTTTCTCAATGCGTTACTCTGTTCTTTATGAACTTAATACTCTAGATGCAGGCAGGAGTCGGTCGATGTGTGGAGTAATAGTAGTAGATGCATGCAGGAGTCGGTCTACTTGTTGTGGATGTGATGCCTATATACATGATCATGCCTAGATAGTCTCATAGTTATTCGCTTTTCTATCAATTGCTCGACAGTAATTTGTTCACCCACCGTAATACTTATGCTATCTTGAGAGAAGCCACTAGTGAAACCTATGGCCCCCGGGTCTATCTTTTATCATATAAGCTTTCAATCTACTTTTATTTGCATCTTTACTTTTTGCATCTATATTATAAAATACCAAAAATATATTTATCTTATCATACTATCTCTATCAGATCTCACTTTTGCAAGTGGCCGTGAAGGGATTGACAACCCCTTTATTGCGTTGGTTGCGAGTTCTTTGTTTGTTTGTGAAGGTGCGTGGGACTTTTGAGGAGCCTCCTACTGGATTGATATCTTGGTTCTCAAAAACTGAGGGAAATACTTACGCTACTTTGCTACATCACCCTTTCCTCTTCAAGGAAAACCATTGCATGCTCAAGGCGTAGCAAGAAGGATTTCTGGCGCCGTTGCCTGGGAGGTCTTCGCTCAAGCCAAGACATACCAAGTACCCATCACAAACCCTTCTCCCTCGCATTTACATTATTTTGCCATTTGCCTCTCGTTTTCCTCTCCCCCACTTCACCCTTGCCATTTTATTTTCCCTCTCTTTCCCAATCTTCTTCTCCTCTCTTTCGCTTGCCTTTTTCTGTTTGCTTGTGTGTTGGATTACTTGTTGCCATGGAGCAAGATAATACCAAGTTATGTGATTTCTCCAATACCAATAATAACGATTTCCTTAGTACTCTGATTGCTCCTCTTAATGATGTTGTGTCTTGTGAAATCAATACTGCTTTGCTGAATCTTGTTATGAAATATCAATTCGCCGGCCTTCCTAGTGAAGATGCCGCTACTCATCTAAACAACTTTGTTGATTTGTGTGATATGCAAAAGAAGAAAGATACGGATAATGATATTGTTAAATTGAAGTTATTTTCGTTTTCACTTAGAGATCATGCTAAAGTTTGGTTTTCGTCTTTGCCTAACAATAGTATTGATTCTTGGAACAAGTGCAAAGATGCTTTTATCTCTAAGTATTTTCCTCCCACTAAGATTATCACTCTTAGGAACGATATTATGAATTTTAAACAACTTGATCATGAGCATGTTGCCCAATCTTGGGAAAGAATGAAATTGATGATTTGCAATTGCCCTACTCATGGTTTGAATTTATGGATGATCATACAAAAAATTTATGCCAGTTTGAACTTTGCTTCTAGAAATTCTTTTAGATTCGGCGTCGGGAGGCACGTTTGTGGAAATCACGTTAGGAGATGCTACAAAACTTCTTTATAATATTATGGCTAATTATTCTCAATGGCACACCGAAAGATCTTCTAGTAAAAAAGTGCATGCTATAGAAGAAATCAATGTTTTGAGTGGAAAGATGGATGAACTTATGAAGTTGTTTGCTACTAAAAATACTCCTCTTGATCCCAATTATATGCCTTTGTCTACTTTGATTGAGAATAATAATGAATCTATGGATGTGGATTTTTTTGGTAGGAATAGTTTCAGTAACAATGCTTATAGAGGAAACTTTAATTCTAGACCGTTCCCTAGTAATTCCTCTAATAATTATGGAAATTCCTACAATAGTTTTTATGGTAATTTTAATAAGATGCCCTCTGATTTTGAGAATAGTGTGAAAGAATTATGATTTCTCAAAAGAATTTTAATGCTTCGCTTGAAGAAAAATTGCTCAAAGTCGATGATTTGGCTAGGAACGTTCATAGACTTTCGCTTGATGTTGATTATCTTAAACTTAGATCTTCTCCTCCTAAGCATGATATCAATGAGTCTCTCAAAGCAATGAGAATTTCCATTGATGACTGCAAGGAAAGAACCACTAGATTGCGTGCTAAGAAAGATTGCTTTGTAAAGGCGTGTTCTTCTAGTTTCAATAAAAATAATGATGAAGATCTTAAAGTTATTGATGTGTCTCCTAATAGATCTTTGTTTTTCAATATGAATCTTGATAATAATGGGACTGAAGATGAGTCAACTTTAGTTAGAAGGCGTCCCAAGAATTCGAAGTTTTTAGATCTTGATGCTAAATTTGGTAAAAGTGGGATTGGAGAGGTCATGACTTTAAATAGCATTGAACCCACTATCTCGGATTTCAAGGAATTTGATTATGATAATTGTTCTTTAGAAGGTTGTATTTCCTTGTTGCAATCCGTTGTTAATTCTCCTCATGCTTATAGTTAAAATAAAGCTTTTAGCAAACATATCGTTGATGCCTTGATGCAATCTTATGATGAAAAACTTAATTTGGAAGTTTCTGTACATAGAATACTTAATGATGAGTGGGAACCTACTATAAAGATTAAAATTAAAGATCATGTGTTTTGCTTTGGGTGATTTGGGTGCTAGTGTTTCCATGATTCCGAAAACTTTATGTGATATTCTAAGTTCCCATGATCTTGATGATTGCTCTTTAAATTTGCACCTTGCGGATTCCACCATTAAAAAGCCAATGGGAAGGATCAATGATGTTCTCATTGTTGCAAATAGAAATTTTGTGCCCGTAGATTTTATCGTTCTTGATATAGATTGCAATCTTTCTTGCCCTATTATTCTTGGTAGACCTTTCCTTAGAACGATTGGCACGATTATTGATATGAAGGAAGGGAACATTAGATTCCAATTTCCATTAAGGAAAGGCATGGAGCACTTTCCAAGAAAGAATGTCAAATTACCTTATGAATCTATCATGCGGGCTACTTATGAATTTAGTGCCAAAGATGGCACTACTTAGATCTATCTTCTGTTTAGTAATAAATTTTGCATCTACCTTCTGTTTAGATGTGTTTTTATCTTTTAATTAGTATTTGTGCCAAGTAGAACCTATAGGATAACCTATGATGATAGTTGATTTGATTCTGCTGAAAAACAGAAACTTTGCACGGACAAATTTAGTTTTGTTAAATCACAGAAACGTGCTTTTGCGTTGATTCTTTTTGATGCGAAGCAGTAGACAAATTGTACAGGACTTCCTATTTTGGTAGGATTTTTAGAGTTCCAGAAGTTTGCGTTAGTTACAGATTTCTACAGACTGTTCTGTTTTTGACAGATTCTGTTTTTCGTGTGTTGTTTGCTTATTTTGATGCATCCATGGCTACTAAAATAGTTTATAAACCATAGAGAAGTTGGAATACAGTAGGTTTAACACCAAAATAAATAAAGACTGAGTTAATTACAATACCTTATGTGGTGGTTTTGTTTCCTTTCACTAACGGAGCTTATAAGATTTCCTGTTGAGTTTTGTGTTGTGAAGTTTTGAAGTTTTGGGTAAAGCCTTGATGGACTATGGAATAAGGAGTGGCAAGATCCTAAGCTTGGGGATGCCCATGGCACCCCAAGATATTCAAGAATAGCCAAAAGCCTAACCTTGGGGATGCCCCGGGAAGGCATCCCCTCTTTCGTCTTCGTTCATTGGTAACTTTACTTGGAGCTATATTTTTATTCGCCACATGATATGTATTTTTCTTGGAGTGTCGTGTATCATATTAGTCTTTGCTTTTTTAGTTTACCACAATCATCTTTGCTGTACACACCTTTTGGGAGAAGCCCACATGATTAGAATTTGCTAGAATACTCTATGTGCTTCACTTATATACTTTGAGCTTGATAATTTTTGCTCTAGTGCTTCACTTATATCTTTTAGAGCACGGCGGTGGCCTAATTTTGAAGAAATTGCTAGTCTCTCTTGCTTCACTTATATTATTTTGAGAGTCTTTTAGAACAGCATGGTATTCTCTATGGTTACAAATTTGGTCCTAGAATGATGAGCATCCAAGTTGGGTATAATAAAAACTATCATAGGAAGTGAATTGGATGCTATGATCAATTTGATGCTTGATAATTGTTTTGAGATATACAGGTAGTAAGAGTCATGCTAGTGGGTAATTATGAAATTGAGAAACACTTGTGTTGAAGTTGGCAAGTCCCGTAGCATGCACGTATGGTAAAAGTTGTGTGACAAATTTGTTGCATGAGGTGCTCTTTTGATTGTCTTCCTTATGAGTGGAGGTCGGGATCGCGCGATGGTTAACTCCTACCAACCCTTCCCATAGGAGCATGCGTAGTAGTACTTTGCTTCGAGGGCAAGTAGACTTTTGCAATAAGTATATGAGTTCTTTATGACTAATGCGAGTCCATGGATATATGCACACTCATCCTTCCACTTTGCTAGCCTCTATTATACCGCGTAACTTTCGCCGGTATCATGCACCCATTATTTACCTTCCTCAAAACAGCCACCATACCTACCTATTATGGCATTTCCATAGCCATTCCGAGATATATTGCCATGCAACTTTCCATCGTTCCGTTTATTATGACACGTTCCATCATTGTCATATTGCTCTTTGCATGATCATGTAGTTGACATCGTATTTGTGGCCAGACCAGCTTCATAATTTTCATACATGTCGCTCGTGATTCATTGCATATCCCGGTACACTGCTGGAGGCATTCATATAGAGTCATATCTTGTTCTAGCTTTGAGTTGTAATTCTTGAGTTGTAAATCCATAAAAGTGTGATGATCTTCATTATTAGAGCATTGTCTTAGTGAGGAAAGCATGATGAAGACTATGATTCCCCCACAAGTCGGGATGAGACTTCGGACTTTACAAAAAGAAAAAAAAGAAAAAAAAAAGAGAAATGCCAAAAAGAAAAAAAGGCCAAAGAAAAAAAGAAAGAAAAAACGAAAAAAAAAGAAAAAAAAGAGAAAAAAAGAGGGAAGGGACAATGCTACTATCTCTTTTTCCACACTTGTGCTTCAAAGTAGCACCATGATCTTCATGATAGAGAGCCTCCTATGTTGTCACTTTCGTATACTAAGTGGGAATTTTGTTTCATTATAGAACTTGGCTTGTATATTCCAATGATGGACTTCCTCAAAGTGCCCTAGGTCTTCGTGAGCAAGAAAGTTGGATGCACACCCACTTAGTTTCTTTCCTTGAGCTTTCATATATTTATAGCTCTAATGCATCTGTTGCATGGCAATCCCTACTCACTCACATTGATATCTATTGATGGGCATCTCCATAGCCCGTTGATACGCCTAGTTGATGTGAGACTATCTTCTCCCTCTTTTTGTCCTCACAACCACCACCTTATACCACCATAGTGCTATGTCCATGGCTTGCGCTCATGTATTGCGTAAGAGTTGAAAAAGCTGAAGCGCGTTAAAAAGTATGAACCAATTGCTTGGCTAAAACCGGGGTTGTGCATGATGGGATATTTTGTGTAATGAAAATGAAGCATGGCCTAACTATATGATTTTGTAGGGATAAGCTTTCATTGGCTATGCTATTTTGATAGGACATGATTATTTGTTAGTATGCTTCGAAGCATTATTATTTTTATGTTTTATAAGATTTTATCTTGAATCATTTGGATCTGAACATTCATGCCACAATAAAGAAAATTATATTGAGAATTATGCTAGGTGGTATTCCACATCAAAAATTCTGTTTTTATCATTTACTTATTCGAGGACGAGCAGGAATTAAGCTTGGGGATGCTTGATACGTCTCCAACATATCTATAATTTTTGATTGTTCCATAATATTATATTACCCCTTTTGGATGTTTATGGGCTTTATTTTACACATTTATATCATTTTTGGGACTAACCTACTAACCGGAGGCCCAGCAAGTATTGCTGTTTTTTTGCCTATTTCAGTATTTCAAAGAAAAGGAATATCAAACGGAGTCCAAACAGAATGAAACCTTCGGGAGCGTGATTTTTGGAACGAACATGATCCAGAGGACTTGGAGTGCAAGCCAAGAAGCAGCCAAGGCGGCCATGAGATAGGAGGGCGCGCCCACCCCCTCTAGGCGCACCCCCTGTCTTCTGGGCCCCTTGGGCAGCCACCGACGTACTTCTTCCTCCTATATATACCTACGTGCCCCGAAAACATCTAGGGAGCGAACGAAACACAATTTCCACTGCCGTAACGTTCTGTATCTACGAGATCCCATCTTGGAGCCTTCACCGGCGCTCCGCCGAAGGGGGAATCGACCATGGAGGGCTTCTACATCAACACCATAGCCCCTCCGATGAGTAGTGAGTAGTTTACCCCAGACCTTCGGGTCTATAGTTATTAGCTAGATGGCTTCTTCTCTCTTTTTGGATCTAAAAACAATGTTCTCCCCCTCTCTTGTGGAGAGCTATTCGATGTAAACTCTTTTTGCGGTGTGTTTGTCGAGATCCAATGAATTGTGGGTTTATGACCAAGTTTATCGATGAGAAATATTTGAATCTCCTCTGAATTCTTTTATGTATGATTGAGTTATCTTTGCAAGTCTCTTCGAATTATCAGTTTGGTTTGGCCTACTAGATTGATCTTTCTGGCCATGGGAGAAGTGCTTAGCTTTGGGTTCAATCTTGCGGTGTCCTTTCCCAGTGACAGCAGGGGCATCAAGGCATGTATTGTATTGTTGCCATCGAGGATAAAAAGATGGGGTTTATATCATATTGCTTGAGTTTATCCCTCTACATCATGTCATCTTTCTTAATGTGTTACTCTGTTCTTTATGAACTTAATACTCTAGATGCAGGCAGGAGTCGGTTGATGTGTGGAGTAATAGTAGTAGATGCAGGCAGGAGTCGGTCTACTTGTTGCGGACGTGATGCCTATATACATAATCATGCCTAGATAATCTCATAATTATTCGCTTTTGTATCAATTGCTCGACAGTAATTTGTTCACCCACCGTAATACTTATGCTATCTTGAGAGAAGCCACTAGTGAAACCTATGGCCCCCGGTTCTATCTTTTATCATATAAGCTTTCAATCTACTTTTATTTGCATCTTTACTTTTTGCATCTATATTATAAAATACCAAAAATATATTTATCTTATCATAGTATCTCTATCAGATCTCACTTTCGCAAGTGGCCATGAAGGGATTGACAACCCCTTTTATTGCGTTGGTTGCGAGTTCTTTGTTTGTTTGTGTAGGTGTGTGGGAATTTTGAGGAGCCTCCTACTGGATTGATACCTTGGTTCTCAAAAACTGAGGGAAATACTTACGCTACTTTGCTTCATCACACTTTCCTCTTCAAGGAAAACCAATGCAAGCTCAAGACGTAGCAGGACCCACCTGATCGAAGCGTATGTAGCGTTGTCATTCTGGTCGTGAACGTGTACGTACATACTGGTGGATGTAGAGGCGCACACGTGTCGTAATAGAGGCGCGCATGTGTCGTAGTAGAGGCGCGCATGTAGCATGTACACGTACGTACAACAACCAGTGTGCAAGAAAGAAAATACGGCCACGTATGTGTACATACGGGTGGGGTCTCGAACGCCTACTCGCGCATACGTATGGCCAGGGCTCGTGTACATGGCTGGGTCGGAACGGAGAAACAACGTCGTCGTCGTGTTCATGGGGAGCCAAATGGCTAGGTCAGAACGGAATGCATTGTCGTGTTCATCGGGAGGGCTTGGACGGAACAGGCGATGGAAACGAGGCCTGGCGTACCGCAGAACGGAGGAAACAGCCTTGTGTTCGATCGGCCACGTTCGAAATGGGATCCTGGTCATCGGGAGGGGTCTGGCATACCGCAAAACGGAGGAAACGGACCTCCTACGGTCGAAACGGGGGATCCTGTTGATTGGGAGGGGTGTGGCGTACCGCAAAACGAACGAAACGGACTTGTGTTGGAGCGCTACGGTCGAAACGGGTGTCCTGTTCATCGGGAGGGGTGTGGCGTACCACAAAACGGGACTCCACGGGATACTGTTCATCTCCACCGTCGACCTCCTCCAGCCTCCACGGGCTACCGTCGACCTCCTCCAGCCTCCACGAGCTCCTGTTCATCTAGTCTCCACCGTGCGCTACTCCACCGGCTACTGTTCAACCACCCCTCCACGGGCTCCTATTCAACCACCCCACCACGGGCACCCCTCCACCGTGTACTATTCATCCAGCCCTCCACGGGGTCATCCTGTTCATCCAGCCCTCCACGGGGTCCTGTTCATCCAGCCCCAACCAGCTCGATCAATCGGGGTCCTATTCATCCAGAGGCAAAGCCACGAGGTCCTGTTCATCCACCCCACCACTCATTGTTCATCCACCCCCCCCCCCCGCAATGATCACTGTTCATCCAAACCCCCCTACAATACTCACTATTCATCCAGAGGCAACATCGATCGACTTCAGTTAGCAGCAGTAGCGAAGGAATCGCTTGATCGCTCGGGTTCAGTAACGCGTAGCCTGCAGTGCAATCACTCGGGTTCAGTTAGAGCCCAATGCCTCGCTCGGGTTCAGTTAGAGCCAACGCCTCGCACACACGTGCATACGTCTACAAGAGAAATACGCATAGCTCGGCCCCCGACCACCCACCGTAATTGGGAACTCCCCAAAATTTTCCTCGCCCTCACTTCTACCACGGTTTTTTCCGTCATGGACGACCCAAAGAATGTCATGCAGCTGCGTCTCCGGCCCGCCCAGGATGAAAAGCCCATTTTTTGTCATGATTTTTTGTCATATAAGTAGGAGCCCACCACATCTATGATGATACCGGGTTTTGTCACAGTTATCGTCATAGAAGTGTCATAAGTATGACAGAAAAAAAATTTGTTCGGCCCAAAATGTCACGGATGTGTCTTTTTTTTTGTAGTGATCAGAGCACACGCTGACTGTAGGACACGACCACTAAACTAAAACCATAGGTCTTTCTTCTCTACTCATTTCTGTCTCCTCTCCCTTTTCTACTCTATAGGATGGCAGACTCAAGGAACAAGTTTACACAACTAGGTGAAGGGACACCTTTTGGGCGACACCTGAAGGAAGTTACTAGGTACCTGAACATCGGAATACCAAGCTTCACCAGGACCTACATCGCCACTTTACCAGAAGAGGAGCGTTGGACGATTCGAGTTCAAGTTCCAGGAAGGGCGTTCATGCCAGTCACTAAGCCCATAGAGTTTTCCTTTGATGCACCTACCTGGAGTCTAGGGAAGAGCATGGCAGCCCACATCACCATGGGACGCATTGGAGAAGTTTATCACAAGGATCTTAAGGACACTATCTACCAGATATGTGGGTGCCGAGAGGAGCAATGGGAGATGATCAGCACCAGGAGGGACAACTCCATTGTAGCTTTCATCCAGGAGTTAAAACTAGCACATTCATCGCCAGGAGAACCAGATGTGCGCAGGCATGATAGATCTGAAGAAGGCAATGACCAGGATCACAGAGCTAGAAGAGGAACTCAAGTCTACACGTGATGGATATGAGGAGGAAATGATGATGCTAGTGGAGAAATGACGACCTGACGAGGAAGCTAGGAGTATTCATGGGAGACCCCGCGCCAGGAGGAGATGACGACAATTCCAAGGACATTCGTTCAGAGGACTACATCATCATCGACGACACCGATTCTAACACCGACGATGACTATGTTGATGAAGCTAGAGCAGATATCATGGAGTCTTCTACCGATTAAAACTTCTAGCCGACCACCATATCAGTAGTAGAATTCCCCCATGTATATATTATAGTCCGAGCACTTTTATAATGATAGTTGGACCGATTGTGAGCCCTTGTGTGAATTGATTGAAGTGATATGATTGTGTTTGTCTCATATGCATATGGGTAGTGTTTTTCCCTTTAGACCTCATTCTATTCTATTTTCTCACCTTTTTTAAACCCATCAGATGCCTCTGAGACATTACAATGGATTTGCTTTCTCACTGGAGCTCACTCTGTTGATCCAGCAGCAGAATACCTTGATGCAGTTACTAGTCCAGAATCAGAACCAAGGCAACAACAACAACAACCCACCACCACCACCACCTGTTGATCACTTAGCCTGTTTCCTAAGGCTGAATCCACCGGTCTTCTCTAGTAGCACCGAGCCGATTGTTGCAGATGATTGGTCCGCAAGATTGGTAGGGAGTTGACCACTGCAGGATGCATAGATGCGGAGAGAGTGCATTTTGCCGCACATCAGCTTGATGGACCCGCAACATCATGCTGGGAGAATTTCACAGCCACTTACCCCATTGACACTATTACATGGGATCAGTTTCAGCAGGCTTTCCGCTACCCATGTCTCAGCCGGAGCTATGAACTTGAATAAGCGTGAGTTTCGCAACTTGCGCCAAGGAGGACGCACAGTGGGCCAATATGTGGATGAGTTTAGTAAGATAGCACGTTATGCCCCTGATGACGTAGCTACAGATGCTGCTAAGTAGGAGAAGTTTCTAGAAGGACTGAATGATGAGTTGAGCTTGCAGTTGATGGTGGCAACATTCAACAACTACCAGGAGTTGGTAGAAAGAGCTCTTATGATTGAAGGGAAGCAGCAGAAGATAGATAGCCGCAAGAGGAAGTATGGACAAGGGAAGTACAATTCAAGAGCTCAGCAGAGACCCCGTTTTACTCCGAATTCGGGAGGACACATTGACCATAACCATGGAGGCCACAATTCCAATGGAGGAAGTTCACATAACCATAGTGAGCCCAAGAATGGGAATGGGAATGGAGGAAGCAACGGCCAGAACCGTTCCAACCCAGCAACGCCCGCCAAGGTCACATTACTTGTTTCAAGTGCGAGAAGAATGGACACTACGCCACCGAGCGGTCTGAAGCAAAGAATGGAAATGGCAATGGAAGCTCTGGGAAGAAGCCCAACCCTTTCAACAGGGGACAAGTGAACCACGTTAGCGTGGAGGAGGTTGAAGAACAACCAGATGCAGTTATAAGTAAGTTTTTGGTTAAGTTAATTACTGCAATCGTTCTTTTTGATACTGGTGCATCGCGTTCATACATATCAAGGGGATTTGTGGATAAGTATAAGTTGCCCACCAAAGTTCTTAGGACACCTATGTTAGTAAGCTCGCCGGGAGCCGAGCATATGGCAAGCCAAGGATGTTTTCAGATGCCATTGACCATAGGTAGGCATGTTTTCCCCTCGGATCTGATAATTCTGGAGTCGCAAGGATTGGATGTGATTTTGGGTATGGATTGGCTATCGATGTATGGAGGAAACATTGATTGTGCCAGTAAGTCAATTATGCTCACCACCCCAGAAGGAAGAAGGATCAAGTATGTATCCCAACATGTGCCGAAGAGGACTCAAGTACATTCCTTATCAGGAGTTGTACAGGAGGAAGTACCAGTGGTGAAGGATTACCCGACGTATTTCCAGAGGAGTTTCCAGGCATGCCACTGGATATAGACATTGAGTTTTTGATTGAGCTTTTGCCAGGCACCGGGCCAATATCAAAGAGACCGTATCGGATGCTCGCAAAGGATTTGGCAGAAATTAAGAATTAGATTAAGGAGTTACTGGAAAAATGTTACATTCGACCAAGTTCATCACCTTGGGGAGCCTCAATACTTCTAGTGGATAAGAATGATGGATCGTTGAGGATCGTTGTTGATTATCGTGCGTTGAATGAAGTGACGATCAAGAACAAGTACCCACTACCGATGATCAATGATTTGTTTGACCAGTTGCAAGGAGCTAAAGTATTTTCCAAGATTGACCTGCGATCAGGATATCATCAACTGAAGATTCGAGAGCAGGATATACCTCAGACAGCTTTTACCACAAGGTATAGGCTATATGAGTATACTCTTATGTCATTTGGTCTGACTAACGCGCGTGCCTATTTCATGAACATGATGAACAAGGTGTTTATGGAGTTTTTGGATAAGTTCGTCGTAGTGTTCATTGATGATATTTTGGTCTACTCAAAGATCGAAGAGGAGCATAAGGAGCATTTGCGTTTGGTTCTTGAGAAGCTCAGGGAACATCAGTTGTATGCCAAGTTCAGCAAGTGTGAGTTTTGGTTGAAGGAATTTGGATTTCTCGGACATGTTATATCCGGAGAAGGAATAGCAGTAGACCCCACCAAGGTTGTTTTTGTGACTAAATGGGTAGCACCCACATCAGTTGGAGAGATCAGGAGTTTTCTCGGACTCACATGATATTAGCGGAGGTTCATAGAGAATTTCTCCAGGATTGTAAAGCCCATGACAGAGTTGTTGAAGAAGGACACCAAGTTCAAATGGACTAAGGAGTGTGAAGCTAGTTTTCAGGAGTTGAAGAAACGTTTGGTTACAACTCCAGTACTGATTCTTCCAGATCAACAGAAGGATTATCAAGTGTATTGCGACGCCTCTCGTCGAGGAATTGGAGCACTACTTATGCAGGAGGGAAGAGTTGTTTCATATGCCTCACGACAGCTTAAACCTCATGAGCAAAATTATGCTACAAACGATTTGGAGTTAGCAGCCGTAGTGCATGCACTAAAGATATGGAGACATTTTCTCATCGGAAACCACTGTGAGGTATAAACGGATCACAAGAGTTTGAAATATATCTTCACGCAGAAGGAGTTGAATCTCAGGCAAATGAGATGGTTGGAGCTCATTAAGGATTATGATATGAAGTTGCACTATCATCCCGGAAAGGCTAATGTAGTAGCAGATGCATTGAGTCGCAAGAGTTATGTTAATACGCTGATGATCGGAGGATTACCCAAGGAGTTAGCAGAGGATCTTTGTGTGCTATGTTTGGAAATAATTTCGAGAGGTTATGTATCGGCATTGTAAATTCATTCCACTTTGATGGATAAGACTATAGGAGCCTAAAAGGCTGACAAGGAGATTGCCGAGATAAAGGAAAGGATGAGCAAAGGAAAGGCCAAAGGATTTCGTGAGGATGAGCATGATACCTTATGGTTTGAGGATCGTGTATATGTGCCTAATGACCCCGAGATCAGGAAGTTGATTCTACAGGAGGCCCATGATTCGTCGTATTCGATTCACCCAGGATTCACCAAGATGTATCTAGATTTGAAGGAAAGTTTCTGGTGGACTGTAATGAAGAAGGATATTGCTGAGTATGTAACAGTATGTGATGTATGTCAGGGAGTTAAGGCAGAGCATCAGAAGCCAGCATGATTGCTACAGCCATTGCTGATACCCGAATGAAAGTGGGACAAGCTTGGCGTGGACTTTATCACGGGATTGCCCAGGACTTGTTCGGGCTATGACTCTATATGGGTTGTAGTCGATCGGTTGATTAAAGTAGCTCATTTCATCCCAGTGAAGACCACCTATATGAGTGCTAAGTTGGCAAAGATATATATGACCAGGATCATATGTCTGCATGGAGTTCCAAGAACCATTGTATCAGATTGAGGAACCTAGTTTACCTCAAAGTTTTGGAATCAGTTGCATGAGACTTTGGGTACTAGGCTAGAGATCAGTACAACCTTTCACCCACAGACAGATGGACAAACCGAGAGAGTCAATCAGATTATGGAGGACATGTTGAGAGCTTGTGCGCTAGATTATGGATCTAGTTGGGACGACAATTTGCCGTATGCAGAGTTCTCTTACAACAACAGTTATCAAGCCAGTTTCAAGATGGCCCCTTTAGAAGCCTTGTACGGAAGGAGGTGCAGGACACCGTTATTGTGGGATGAAGTTGGAGACCGTCAGTTGTTTGGACCAGATTTGATTAAGGAGTCTGAAGACAAGGTTAAACTGATTCGCGACAGACTCAAGGTAGCCCAGTCCATACAGAAGAGTTATGCGGATTCTAAACGCAAGGAGACAGTTTACGAAGTTGGAGACAGAGTATACCTTCGTGTATCCCCACTTCGAGGAGTTAAACGTTTTGGAGTTAAGGGAAAGTTAGGCTCACGTTTTGTGGGACCATACAAAGTTTTGGAACGTATGGGAGAAGTTGCTTACAAGCTGGCATTACCAGAAGGATTGTCAGGAGTTCATGATGTGATTCACGTTTCCCAGCTGAAGAAGTGTCACGCAGAGATGGCCGATATTCCTCTGAGAGATACAGTACCACTGTAAGCGATTTAGCTGGATAGTGATTTGACTTACGAGGAGAAACCAGTGAAGATTCTCGAGTTTGCCAGACAAGTCACATGCAGCAAGGTTATCAAGTTTTGCAAAGTTCAGTGGAGCCACCTGGGAATGAGAGGAAGACCTACGGAAGGACCACCCGCACCTATTTTCTAGCCAACCCGAATCTCGAGGGCGAGATTCATCTTAAGGGGGTAGGTTTGTAACATCCCAAATTTCCAATTTGGAATGTTATACATAGATCATCTTTGCATATCATATTTTATTGCATTTTGGTTGATCCTAGAAATTCTAAGCAACTCAAGGACCCACGGAGAGAGTTGAGGATTTCAATTAGTTACATATTTTAGTTTTTTTTCAAATATTGAAAAGAGGATCATTTTGGTTTCAATCATTTTCTATCCAAATATTTCCATTATAAAATAAAAGAGAGGGGCTAAAATGACTTCTCCAAAATAAAAGAAATATTGGGGGAAAATATTAAAATCAAATATTTATTTGATTTGGAGTTTTATTGCAATTTTAATTGAATTGGAAAAATATGCATGTTTTCAAAATTGCATTTTAGGCCAGAAAAATGTTCTCTTTGTTCTAAATATTTTATTTAGACGGTGAAAATTTGTTTTGGCATTTTTAGAATTTATTTATTTTATTATGATTTTTTTCCAGTTTCGGCAGAATTATTAAAAAAAAGTCTCCCGCGAACAGAACTGGGCCGAAGGCCCGGCCGGCCCACCTGTGCCGACGCCTTTCACTACAAGAAATATGTCAACTTATGACCTTATGTCAGTGACCCTCAAAGAATTGGTCATAAATTTATGACCATTTTAGACTAATTGGTCAAAAGCTGTTCGGGGGGCTCCAAACCCTAAACCATTGCGACCATTTTGGTCAGAAAGGTCGTAATTTCCTTGCACGAAATGGTCATAAAGTGAACAGCGCTAGTCCGCTGCCTTATTTCTAGTTGTTAACGACCAATATAGATGGTCATAGCCTTGTAAATTATGGTGGGTTGCTATGACTAGGCGCCACCTCATCAGTTTTGCCCATGTGTCATGTCCATGTGGCAGTTTTTGCCCTAGGTTGTGAAGCAACCTATATTTCTGTCATTCCCAAAATTCCCAAAAAAATCTCATAAATTCTTTGGGTCATATCTTCGTGAAATATGTAAAAACCTTCCTTGCCTAGTTCAAAAATAATTCAAAAATATTCATTTTCCTATTCTGTTCAGAACAACAGTTTGTGAAGGAAGTACCACTTTGGCATGTCCAAATAGTATCCATTTTCTACAGTGCTTTCCTATGCCCAAATAACCATCCTCCACCAAATGCTAGCTCAATACATTCATTATTTTGAGCCGAGCTTCAACATTCATAGTTATGTCTAGTGTGGTAGTTTGCAAAGCAAGTACCACCTAGGCTCCTCCTTTTGAGCTGAAAATTTGTGAAAACGGTCTTCTTAGTAACTGATCATCCTCACCCAAAACTCACGCCCATTAGCCATGTACATTTCCCGTACCGCTAATCAAACACTTGGCTGCTAATTCTTGTTTGAGCATCGATCGGTCTCCTCGTGAGAATCTTATGCTGTAATTTTCTTTCTAGCACCAACCTGGGGAATGCCCAACCCACTAGACATGCCTAAGCCGCCCAGAACACATGGCAACGCCACGGTCACGCTGTGACCACGCGGCGGGCATGCGAGTTTACGCGCTCTAGAGTTGGGGCCCTCGGCCACCGCCCAAACCTCGACGTATTGCCACCAAACCATTTATTTATGATTAAATAGGTCCTTATGTAACTAGAAATGATTTTTGGAAAAAATAAATAGCAAACTATGAGGCAGCTGCAGTTCAAATTTGACCCGCTTCCAGCTGAATCGGCGGAAATTTGTCTTTTTCACGAGAGGTGGATCAAATTTTTTTACACCCAACAATTTTGTCCATTGTGCATTAAATATGGCCTAGTATTTTATAAAAATGATTTGGTCCAATTTTGCAACAATTATTTGGCAGTTCCTTCACAAAAAACCTCCTTTCGGGCACTCGAAAAATGGAAAATGGTTTTTTCGTCCAACGAAAATGAAAACTTCCTTAGGCAACATTGTTTGCCATTCCAATATGCACCCTTGTGCACAATATGAGATCATTTGAACATACTATGCCATGAATGTGGCCATAAGATTGATCATTTGGCTTGAAAGCCATGAATCTTCACACTTCATAGCTCATTTCTGAGAACACTTTTTTAAAATAATTACCGTATTACAATTTTATTATTTTTCCTGGGAACTTGGCCACATATAATGACACAATGCGAAGGTTTCCCAATTATTTGATTTTTTTGGAATTTTTTATGCCCGTTTCAAAATGCGGTCAAAACGGCGGGAATGACCGTTCCTAGCTAGTGGTTGAATCTTGGAATTTTTTTGATGTTTGTATGATTAAATAGATACTTATGTACCTAGAAATGATTTTTGGAAAAAATAAATAGCAAACTACGAGGCAACTACAATTCAAATTTGACCCGCTTCCAGCTGAATAGACGGAAATTTGTCTTTTTCACGAGAGGTGGATCAAAACTTTTTACACCCAACCATTTGGTCAATTGTGCATTAAATATGGCCTAGTATTTTAGAAAAATGATTTGGTCCAATTTTGCAACAATTATTTGGTAGTTCCTTCACAAAAAAACCTCATTTGGGGCAATCGAAAAATGGAAAATGGTTTTTTCGTCCAACGAAAATGAAAACTTCCTTAGACAACATTGTTTGCCATTCCAACTATGCCATGAATGTGGCCATAAGATTGATCATTTGGCTTGAAAGCCATTGATCTCCACACATGATAGCTCGTTTCTGAGAACACTTTTTTATAATAATTTCCATATTACAAGTTTGTTATTTTTCCTAGGAACTTGACCACATATGATGACACAATGCGAAGGTTTCCCAATTATTTGATTTTTTTGGAATTTTTTATGCCCGTTTCAAAATGCGGTCAAAACGGCGGGAATGACCGTTCCTAGCTAGTGGTTGAATCTTGGATTTTTTTTGATGTTTTTATGATTAAATATATACTTATGTACCTAGAAATGATTTTTGGAAAAAATAAAGAGCAAACTACGAGGCAACTACAGTTCAAATTTGACCCGCTTCCAGCTGAATAGACGGAAATTTGTCGTTTTCACGAGAGGTGGATCAAAACTTTTTACACCCAACCATTTGGTCAATTGTGCATTAAATATGGCCTAGTATTTTAGAAAAATGATTTTGTCCAATTTTGCAACAATTATTTGGTAGGTCCTTCACAAAAAAACCTCATTTGGGGCAATCGAAAAATGGAAAATGGTTTTTCCGTGCAAAGAAAAATGAAAACTCTCTTAGACAACATTGTTTGTCATTCCTAGATGCACCTCATGTAAATATTTGATAGCTTCTTCACAAAAAAAATTCATTTTGGACACTCAAAACATAAAAAATAAAATGCTGACATGATTTTACACTTCATTTTTATTTGACCATGACCAATTTTATATGGTCATAACATCCAATACTAGATGGTCATAACGTCATACACGCGTGCTGCATTCTGATTGGGCCATAGCCATCTCACGCGGATCATGCATCAAGCACCGTTGGATGCTCCTGGATCCAACGGTAGTCCTCGCCCCCTCACCCTCTCACCCACCTAGCCCTAACACAACCACCCCACGCCCCCCACGCCCCCACTTCTCCACCTTCTCTCCCGCACCCTTAGCCGCCGCCATACCCTTTGGCCAAAACCCTAGCCGCCCCTGCCCCCGCACCATGGCCGGCCTCCACCCCTGCGTCGATGGCGAGGAGCCCGAGTCTCCACGCCTCCCCCCTCAAGTGGCTAGAAACCCACCAGAGGCGAGGAGAGCGCCGCTCCTCCTCTGTCTCTCTGGATTCCCAGCCCACCCACCCAACCCGCCGCCGCTGACCTCCATCCTCTCCGCCAACCCCGGCCACCGGCGACCTCTCCCCTCCCCTCCTCTCCCACAGCCGTGGTCGGACCCTCCTCGCTCGCTCCCTAAACATAGCCGCACCGCACAGCCATGGCGAGATCCAACAGCGGCCAGATCCAGCACCAGCGGCCAGATCCAGCACTAGGTGGGCGCGCGTGGAGGACACTGTTTGCCGCCATGGGAGCGCTCGAGGAGGCCCACCTCGCCACTATCGTCGCGTGCGTGTGTGACGATGACGAGAAGGAGGATCTTCTGGTGGAGCTCGGCGGCGGGAAGGCGCCGGGGGACACCATGGAGCTGACGGTGCGCGCGCTGCTGGTGGGGATCGGCGATGACGACTGCCGAGAGGGGCTGCGCAGGACGCCCAAGAGCGTCGCCAAGGCCTTCCCCGACGGCACCCGAGGTATAACCCGTGGATTGCGCATGCTCGCGTTCGTTCCCTGTTTTGACCATTAGATGGAAGCGTCCAAGTCGAGCACTCCTCGTTCATTAGTGCACTCTGAATGTTTTCTTTGTCAGCGTACGTGTAAAGAACTTAGACTTAGACATGAAAGATTGCATTGTCTTTCTTAAGTACTCCTAGTTCGTTAGCGCACTCTGAACGTTGTTCATGCGTATGTGCTTTTGTCAGCGTCCGTGTAAAGAACGAAGCCTCATGTGTTCCATTTACCTACAGTTTTTCTTCCCATGATAGTATTTCACCAGGATTGTTAAACATAGGCTTTGTGGGCCAACATGTGACTTGTCTTGACTGATGTACGTGCGCCGGTGAGGGCCGATGACTTATCTTTTTCAAGGTTGACTTGCCTTAACAAGTAGTACTCCATTTCCGTTTCATAGTCTACACCGGCTGAATCAACACCTTGTATGTTGGTTGTTTACTTACTACTAGGCCCAGGTTGACCTGCCTTAACAAGCATATCTCCATTTCCTATTCTGTTCTGGCTGAATGAATGCATCAAACCCTTGTCTGGTGGTTGAATTAATTAATTTACTTGGCTCAGGTTGAAGCTCAAGTACTAATGACAGTAGGATTATGCTGAATAAACTGAATGTATGTATGATGGCTGCAGGCTCGATACAGGCATGTGGACATAGCCACGACCACAGCTCTCCAGCAACCAAGACGGCGACAGCGTCGACGGGATCCTCAGACGACCTGTGTCCTTCCCCGACCACGCCCATGACCTACATCCAGCTGCTCGTGCCCCGGTCCTCCTCAACTTTGCTCCTGGTGAGCTGCTGTGGGTGAGACAATTGACTTGATCTGTTGCTATTGGTAGAACTGCTGATGTAGTCTGGGTGTAGCCGCAACTGTTGTCGGTTGGGTGTGTAGGAGGCTGACCTACTACTCTTCTTAGTACCATGGCTGCTATAGGTTTGTTTTATCTGCAATACATACTATCTTGGTTTAGTTTAGGGGCAAATAGAGATGTTTCTGTTGGACTGTGTTATGTGATTGATAGGTCACTGTCCCATTACATACTATCATGTAAACCTCCTGTTTTCCTGAAATGCTATTATTGATAAGTCACTGTCCCATGACATACTACTCTATTTGAGAAGGAATAGGTGGTGCCATGACTTGGTTTCAACCTATTGTTTGCTAGCAGAAAATATGTGGCTTATTTTTTATCTTATCTTGTATTAAGTTGCCTTGTCTGTATTGAACTATGTAATTCCAGCAGCGACCACCACATCTGGTGAAAGAGACACTCTCTCTGTTGTATTTTCTGTTTATTGTTTGTAGTGAATGACTTTCTGTGTCTTGGTAGGTAATTGGTATCATGTCCATGTTGTTATTGCATGTGTAATTAATAAATGGCAGAAATAACACCTGCTTGGAATCTCCCGGTCCTGGCGCGTCTGATCTGACTGGGTTGCGTTGGTGTGTGGTTGCGGGACAAGGTGGTGAACCTGCTGTTCGAGAAGAGGCCGAAGTTTTGGCATTGGTGGAGGCCGAAGAGGATCTGCAAGGATCTCAGCAGCATCGGCGACACTGGTATGCTGAATACCAGTTTCCTGTAAAAAAATCTGCTACACTTGTCGTCTCTGTTTCCTGTAAAAGAAATATGCTGAATACTAGTTTCTACCAGTCTGACGGCGGCTTGTGTGAGTTGCAGTTATTATCTTTGTCACCAAGGAGGGTGTCAAGTTCTCCACTGCTGCAGACATTGGAACATCAAACATCATACTGCATACTGAAAGTTAAGAACCCCAACTGATTTGTTCTCAATCTGATTGCTTGCTGGTTACTCAGTTTTTATATCTGGACAGTGTTGTAATACACTATTGTGTCCCTATGATGTGAAAGTTATGGTCTGAGTAGCTTTATATTAGGATCTGCTTGAGTCTCTATGATGTTCTCTCTTAGTATCATGTCATGAGCTGTGAGTCGTGCATATATAACTGAGCTGTATAAGACCAGCAGGTTTTTTTGCCAATTAGCTTTTCGTGTGCATGCTCTTAATCCCCATAGCACTAAGAGAGGACCTTACTGATTCCCATATTACTAATTTCTGTATCAAACATTATTATTTTGTATCTATGTGCTAGCTCTGTCAAATATAATCAACCTGCCTATGTTCCATTTTGCTATTTGTACTTGGATAGAAAAGCTAAAATCTGTATAGTGCTTTGTGTGTAATACCAAGTTGTTCCTGTTATTTACAAACTGCTGTTCTTATACACTGATCCACAACACCTTACATTACACATTTGAAATTAATTAAAATGCATCTAAACACAGTGCTTCAACACAGATTTATCCTATGATTATACGTGAGACATTAGTTTGTTTTTATGCTTTTCTTTCCGACAATGCTTCAAGCTTGTTTATTAACTCGATTTGTTGTTATTCTTTTTAACAGGAGACTGCAGCAGAAGCAGAGAAGACGGATGCTACACCAATCCAAGAGTAGCTAGCTTTAATTAATTTGGTAGAGCGTTTTATTTTTCAATCGCAATATTTGTGATTGTGTGGAATATTGTATGGTTATGTACGTGAAGTTTTAAGTTCCTGGGCATGCAATATTTGTAGGTTAAACTGGTTGTTGGGATGTGAACGAGTGTATGGAGTTTCACATGTTCTGTTCTGTACAGAATATATTGTAATAAACCTATTTTGGTTGTTATTTGAAGATTTTCATATTCTTTTCTTCTTTCTATTTGATATATACTGCTTAAAAAGCGATGTGGATCCACTGCCAGGAAAAATCTGACAATTGGGACCCATCTAAAAACTTGACCACAAAAAACCCTTGAACATAAAAATGAAATGGGCCGCAAAAGGCCATGCCTAGAAAATAAAAAGGCCAAATTGTTGGGCCAGGCCCATGTAGCTAGAGAAAATTAATAGAGAAAATATACAGTAAAGAGGCCGAATTGTTGGGCTAGGCCCATGTAGAAAACCGAATTGGACCGGGCTGAATCTTGTGCCACATCAGCTTGCCACGTTGGATGCCTACATGGCTTGGGGAGGTTGCTAGTGACCAAAACGCCACAGTAGGAATATTTTGGTCGTAAACGTCTTCGACCATTCCAGAAGAAAGGTCGCTATAGTCAGTTTATGACGGCCAGCTTTTGACCTTCTGTTTTTGGTCACAAAAAGGTCGCAAATGGAAATTTGTGACCTTTCAGTGACCAATAGTGGTGGTCACAATTTGACATATTTCTTGTAGTGTTTGCCAGGCATGCCCGAGCCGGACTCGCCGGAGTCCGACTCCACCCCGGCTGCCGTTTTTTTACTAACTACTGCAGGGCACAGCCCCAAAGTCTTTTATTCCAAAATCAAAGAGTCCAGAGTCCAATACAAGTTAGCTGTACAAAACTAAACCTATGAAAAGAGAAAGGCAGAGAGGCCAAACTTACCTAAACCTACCTATACAAGACATGACTTAATGAAGGCCCTCCAACCATTGCAAAAGAAGGGGCTTAACATGAGCCTTGACTCTATGGGAGAGCAGAGTTAAATCATGTACAAATTTACAACGCCAAGCACTAAACGTAGCTCGTTCCCCTCTGAATGTCCTTCCATTTCGAAGTATCCAAATATTCCAAGTCGCCGTGAAGACCACCTCAAAGAAGAAGTTGTGAGCAAATCGCTGCCTAGCCAAAGAAATGCATTGGTGAACATTGGAGCCACCAGACCAGTCAATTTGTGGATAGTTCCAAATTCTTGAACGGAAGTTGCAATAGAAGAAGAAATGCTGGCGATCCTCATATATATGTTGATGGCACATAACGCAAAGGTTATCAGCCTCCACAGCACGCAAGTGCCTCCTCACAAGCAGGTCCTTAGTGTTGAGCCGGTCAAAGAATAATAACCAAGCAAAGACCTTGATTTTTAGCGTGCATCGACTGCTCCATAACCATTTACATGGCTCAATGGTGGGCATATGAGAATGCATAATGGTATAATAGCTCTTTGACGTGTAAGATCCAGAAGGTCCAAACCAAGACCAAACATCATTAGCAGAGGGGTTCCTTGTCAAATTGTTAACCCATGAGATGAGGGAATCCAGTTCAAGGGCAGCTTGTTGGGAGATAGGCAGCTGGAAAAAAGACGCTTTATCCTGACTATCAATAAAATCAGCCACAGAGATCTTATCATCCAGAGCATAAGAAAATAACTGTGGGAGTCTTTGTCTCAAAGGCATGGTAGAACCATCAAGTTTCCAAGCATTAGACCAGAACAAAACCGAATCCCCCTTATTAACCAAAACCAAAGCTATGACCCTATAATTGTCAGCTAATTTGAAGATATCTTTCCACCAAAAGGAGCCATAGAGGACAGTGGCTTGTGGGACTACTCCATCATAGTATGAATTCCACAACAAGGATACCCAAGGTATATCATCTTTATTGAAGAACTTATGAAGATGCTTAATAAGAAGCCCTTGATTCTGAAGCTGCAGATTAACAACACCCAAACCACCTTTCTCCTTAGGTCTGTAGACCAAGTCCCACGCAGCAAGTGATTGCCTAGGAGTATCTGAATTCCCTCTCCAAAGGCATTGTCTTGTAATTCATTCCAATTGCTTGATGATGCCAGGTGGGATGGACAGGGAGCATAAGAAATATATGGGCATGGAAGAGAGAACAGATCTCAGCAACTGAAGCCTACAACCTTGATCCAACATAACAGAACTGGCCGTCAGACGCCTCTCCACTGAATCCACCAGAGGCAACAAGTCCTGGATCGTGGGTTTGGTTGTGCCCAAAGGAAGACCAAGGTAAGTGAATGACAAAGTTCCAAGGGCACACTGAAAAACTTGAGAGAGCCTGATAGCTTCAACTTCTGGGACATTAATAGGCACCATCATGGATTTTGCAAAATTAACTCTCAGACCAGTGGATTCAACAAACACATGTAACATATCCCTTAGAGAATTAACTGAGCCTCATCCGCAGGTAAAATCAATATTGTATCATCAGCATACTGGATCATTGGAAAATCCGGATCATGACACTCAATAGGAAGAGTGAGAATACCATCAAGCAGCATCCTATTGATAACTGACTGTAGAAGGTCGTCTTCCAGGACAAAGAGCAGAGGGAAAAAGGGACCCCCTTGCCTAACCCCACGCTTGCATTTGAAATGATTACCAGGGAGGCCATTAAGGAGCACCTAAGGGTCACCAGAGGACAATATTTCCTTGACCCAGTCAATCCATTTTGGAGGAAATCCTTTGGCGCAATGAGGGCTAAAATTGCCTCATGTTCGACCGTATCAAAGGCCTTAGCAAAATCTAGCTTTAAGATAATGATAGGCTTCTTTGATTGCTTACACTGATGGATGTACTGAAAAGCCCAGGCCAAACAATCCTGAATTGAGCGATGCTTAAGAAAGCCATACTGGTTCATTTATATGCACCTGAGGATAACCTTCTGTAATCTCTTGGCCAACAATTTTGTTATGACCTTGAGACATGTGTTAGTTAAAGAAATTGGCCAAAAATCATTGGGGCCCAGAGGCGCCAATTTTTTAGGAATGAGAGTGATGAAGGAAGAATTAATGTTCTGTAAGCTGATCGTTCCTTCAGAAAACTCCTTAACTAACTATCTGGAATCCTTCTCAATGATAGTCTAGCTTTTTTTGACAAACATACCATTGAAACAGTCAGGCCCAGGTGCCCGATCGATAGGCAGATCCTTTAACACAACAGAGATCTCCTCATCAGAAAAGGGGGCATCCAAATCCTCAAGCCCTTGGACTGGTTGAATAAGAGAAGGGAGGTTAAAACCCATGGAAATACCCTGAGCTTGACCCATCCTAGACCGGAAAGAGTTCCATAAAATTCCTGCCATTTGGTCGTGCTCACTCACTGAAGAACCATCCTCACACTGCAGCAAAGAGATTGAATTACGTCTGAGCCTCTCCGAGGCAATAGCATGAAAGAACTTAGAATTCTCATCTCCCACAAAGATATATCTAATAGTGCACCTCTGCTTCCAATATATGTGATGCAGCTTCAGAAGTCGTTCATACAGTAGCTTAACAATTTTTCTGAAATTGAACTCAGATCTGGTCAGAGGTCTGATTTCTTCGAGCAAGTCAAAATACAGAACCACCTCAGAACATTTGGAAGCCAACTTCTTTGAGGAAGAATGATTAGTGCTCCACCTCTTAAGGGCAAATCTCAATCTCTTAAATTTAACCGTGAGAGTGGCAGGTGAAGATAAACCAGCAGCAACAGGCGCCTCCCAGGAGCTCCTCACACAATCCAAAAAACCTGGCATTTCAACCCAATAATTTTCAAAACGGAAGACTTTGGACTTTGGAATGGTGGTATCAATTGACACAACACATGGCACATGATCAAAGGAAGTTTTTGCCAAGGGTAGCACTACTGTATTAGGATAGACAGATATTCAGTTAGCAATAGTAAAAAACCAGTCCAATTGCTCCATGAGGGGCTGCTACTGCATATTAGACCAGGTATAGGCTCTGCCTTTCAGAGGCAACTCAAGCAAACCTAGGTGGCCAATGATCTCATTAAACAAGAAAATGTCATTGACATCGCCCCCTGGTCTGTTCCTATTATACAAAGATCGGATGAAATTAAAGTCACCGAGAAGGAGCCAGTTCTGATCATATGGAATAGAAAGATTATAAAACCAATGAACAAACTCATCTCGTAGAGATCCTTGGCAAGGGCCATAGACAGACACCAAGGTCCAAGCTTTAGAATTAGGCACCAATTGAAACGAGATAACCAGACCATAGCGTTGCACCTCGACCTGGGTGCCACTAAAAATTGCCGAATTCCAAATGACCAAAATACCACCGTATTCTCCCACAGAGGGGGAGTAAGAAAAATGATCAAACCTATGAGGACAAAAGGCGTGGATCGTTCGCAAATCAAAATGCTCAAACTTAGTTTGCTGCAGGCAGATGATAGAACATTTACTCTCCTCAATCTTAGCTCTAACATCCCTTTGCCTGTCCTCAGAATTCAACCCTCGCACATTCCAGCACAGGACTCGCCAATTACGAATAGATGTACTATCCATGAACACAGGTAGAAAAGCAGAAAAAACTCATAACCGCATAACAGTACGAGTAGCTGAGCATGACAGAGTTCAGACAATCCACGGACAGCACTAGGACACAGTAGCCAAAGATAAAAACATCCCAAAATAAAAGAGGTCCCCGGACCCTTCCACAGCCTAAACACATAAGATCACTTATCATTGGAAGACTTGCTGGAAGAATCAGACTCAGGGCCAGCCATAAGCTTTGCCACTATAAGATCTTCAGGAGGGATTTGCAAAGCCGCACCCAGCTCCTGCAGAAAAGAGATAGACGTAGGTGGTGGAAGTGCAGCTCCATCTTCTCCAGTAGCCGATGCAGGGAGCCGCGGCTTCTTGGTGCAAGGTCGACGTAGACTTGAAGATTTCATTGGGATAGCAGAGGTAGGCTTGTATCCTGTCGCCTTGGCGCAGGTTGGAGTGATCCGACGGGTAGAGAAATCCGGCTCAGCAGCGACAACCTGAACAGACTTGCGAGATTTGCATGACGTGCCTTTACCAAGGACAGGAGGGGTTTGAGCCTAGAAGTGGAAATCAAAAGACTGATCGTCCTGATTGAGCTGTTGCGGATCAATGGGCTGCACCTCGTGGAAAAGTTGTTCAGGTTCTGACGTGGAGAGCAACTGCGACTGGAGAGGCTCAATAATAACTGAAGATCTCATCCTGGGACCACAGCGGGCAGTTGGGAAGAAACCAGCAGATGCCATCTTTGTGATAAACTCCAACTCGATCACCCATGGCCAAAAGCACGTAGGCAGAACAAAACGTGGCAGTACAGACACAGCAGGAGAATAGGGGATCTTTGCTGAAACGATCTCACGCAATATCATACGGAAAGTGTGTTCCCAAATCATCTGAGGTGGCAGCACCGGCCCGTAAACCACCCAGACAATACCCAACTAAATTGGGTCAACCATAGGCTGATGTAGATGTGCTGAACCTCCAAATTCATACCTTGCTGCTCCATCTGCGCAACTGAGCCAGAAGAACCAAAAGACGGCGCATCCATGACCATAGAGTTCTGTTCAACCTCTTCCTCATTCTGCACGCCATCCTGCACATTATCCATAGGCTGATTTTGATCATGTTCCTCCCAGGGGCCCCAGCCATCATCTTGCTGCGCATTTGCTTCCCATCCATTGAAACCTTGTTGTAGTGGATGATTATTTGGTGGGACAGCATTCCAACCCAAAGCTGGGTAAGGCGGCATCGCCCAAAAAGGCTGCGGTGGAATTTCTCTAGGCAGAGGATGTGGATTACCATCCAGGGGCATCGGGTCTTCATCCGCACCAATCATGGCCTCGACATCTAAAATATAGCAGGGAGAAGTCCAAGACACAATCGTTCCTCCCCAATTAGCAAACTCTCTGAACACCAGATCGCGAGGAACCAGAGCATTGTTAGGGAAAGAGGCCCTGACAAGGGAGCGAGCGCGTCAGCGGTCGGTATGGTTCCAATAGTGAAACTGACCAAAAGTACCCACCACATTAGCAAGGCCCTGAGTGTTCCAATAATCTAGGGGTATGCCAATGAACATGAGCTAGCCCGTACGATAACCATGCAACGCTCAAAACCCCTCACCACAGTCATGCGGAATAAATCTAACAAAGAACTCCGCTCCATCCTCATCCAGACCCAAAGGAAATGGCGGGTGCATTGTAAAGGATCCTCTGACCACTAGATCATCCATCTCAAAGAGGCCAACTCCATGAACCCATGGCTGAGTAGAACGTACCGCAACTTGCAGGGTCTGGGTGATGAAGTGAAGAACTTGCTCCCGTCGGATGGCCACCAAATGAGTAGGAGGCACAGGCTCGACAATGGCCACCATGAACTGCTCATGCATGCGAGGAGGTGGTTGTTGGGCGGTGAAGTAGGTGCGCGGCAATCTGTCTCCACCGCCTTTGATGATGTCATAGCTAGCAGGAAGGAAGCACCATGGGTCGAGAGCATAGACCGGCATTGAAAGATCTAGCGGAGAGACCACATGAGTTTGTGGTGGTGGCGGCGGCGGCAATGGAGGAGATGGAGGAGGAGCAGATTGGGGTTTTTTGGGCTGCTACGTTGTATTGGAAGGCGGAGAGCCCAGAGACTCTGCTCAGGTGCGAGAAACGAAACCTGGCGATGGGACATTAGGCACCCAGATGGACGACTCAGGCGGTTGGCAGACACAATCTTTTTTAATATGACCAGACCTAAAGCATTTGTGGCACTGAACCTTGTTAGTGCAGGTCGTTGATGTGTGGCCCATACCCAAACAATGCTAGCAGTCCCAAAACCTAGCTGCGAGGTCTTCAATCATCTCATCAAAACTCTGCAAGTTGCGTGCAATATCCCGGGGGGAGGGAAAATCAACGGCCAAGGAACCAACATCCACAGATTCATCATCAAATACGTCAATTGGGGCATTGACAGTATCTGGGCCCAAGGTGCCCGCACTAGATGGGCTGGCGGCGTCTAGATCAATTGGAAAATCCTTTGACCCCGAGAAATTTGGCCCAACAATAACTTTCAAAATCCCAGAAGATCCGGAATTGATAGGAACCGAACATGGAGACTCCGGGGAAGGTGGCAAAGATCCAAATCTGATGGCCACCGGTGGCGAGGGAGTGTGCAACTCCGGCGAGGAAGGCTCCTCATCAGAATTGACCAAATAACAAGCATCCCAAACAGTTAAACAATCCTGGGTGGAGGCTGGATAACGATAACCTTTGCATGCATCATAGTTAATGAACATGGCAAACCTAAGCTTCTTCTTTGCGCCATTGGTGGATTTGAGAGAAGATTTGGCCGGTGGATTTTGCATGGCTAGCAAACCTAACTTAGCCCTAGCCTTAGAAGGACTGACTAACGTCCATTCCTGTTGGCACTCAAATTACCAGTGCTTGAACTCTTGCTCCCAGTTGGATCCCCCATGCCCCTAGAGATGAAAGAAACACTTAAATTGATCACACACAAATGATCTTTGGTGCAGAATAAAAAACTCCACCTCCTTGCATGAGACATTAAAGGAGAAGACACAATCAAGCAGACAAGATACCTTAAGCGAAGAACAATAGCCTCCAACGGCAACTTCGAGGGAGAGGCCAACATTATCCTCATCCAAACGGAAGGAGCTCCTAGAAAAAGAGACCACCATGATGAAGTGGCCATGTCGCTCCGTAGGATGCATCGTCTTCCGGAAAGAGCGCCAGATCTCCTGAGAAAGAGCCATTCCTGGGGGAAAATCCAACCCGAGAGAGATCGATGCATGCACCGCCATGGAGATGACAAATAGATGAAAGAGGGAAGGACACCGGAGCGAATGAGCGGATCAGAAGACCAGCCCCACGGTTGAACATGGAGATCGCCGGCGTTGAGGGTGGCTAGGGTTTAGGGTGGAGGTCGTGGGTGGGACGCGCCATACCTATGTTGGAACCTTACGACCCACCCCGGCCGCCGTTGCCCCTCCCCCAAGCCGCCAACCCCGCCCCGATCCCCTATAAGTACCCCGCCGCCGCCACCCCTCTCCGCCACCCACCACCGCCCCACCACCGCATCCCGCCGCCGCCGCCGCCAAGCGCCGCCGCCCGTGCTGCTGCTTATCGTCGGCTTGCCGCCATCGCCCCTCACCTCGGAGCCCCCCTGATGCCGCCACGCCCCGCTGGAGCCTCGCTGGAGGTAGATGCCGCCGCCGCCGTCGTTTCATTTTTTTCAGAAAACAGTTCGGTTTTTTTAGGAACCTAGATATGTTTTTAGAATAGATCGGTTCGTTTTTTTGGTTTAGTTAATTAGTGAACGTTCATCCGTACGTTCGTTTTAACGAACGTTGTTCTTCAGTTAGTCGCAGACAGCGAACGCTCGTTCATTAGCATGTTTGTCTTGTTTTATTTTCCAATGTTTTTATGTGATTATTTTCGATCGTGATTTCTTCCCTGATCTACGATCTAGTTTATTTTTTCGCTCGTTTATCCAAATCAGATGAAACAAGCGCCTAGATCTTCGTCTCGAAACCCTCTTTCTATTTAACCAACTTGAACATGATTTTAGTACTGTAAAATTTGACTTTATTCCAAATTAGTAAACGATTCTTGTTTCTTTCGTAGTTTGAGTTTCGTTTCTCCATTTGATTTGATTCTTTTTGCAAACTGGAGTCCTTGAGTTGAACTTTCTGGTTAGATCTTATTATTTGAGTTTCACCCGTGCTTCTAGTTGAGTGCTTATGTATGCTATTGGTTGTTTGCGATAGAATTCCTGGAGTGTGAAACGTGCTACTACGAGTCTCTAGGTTTTGTAGATCGTCAGCAAGGCAAGTAACATTTTGATCATATCCCTTTATTACCCAGTTTTTATGCATTAGTCTTGATCATCAAACATTGCATGGTTAGGATTTGAATAACATATGGGTTTGGGAAGTAGATGATGAGGTAGAACCTAATCCCCTTTTGTTATCAAAGCTTCGGGAGTTACTTCTACGTTATGCTCAGGATTGCTATGCTATGCTCGTAGACGTGGATTGGGTGAGTGTATCCATGACAGATATGAGTTTTGTTAATTAATGGTTAACTTAAGGTGGCTACTTAAATACACATCTGGGTGGATTGGTTGCAGGCACCTGGAGAATCCAGTGTTGTCCCAGGATATCCCAGAGTACCCATGTGATCATCCTACGGTTCGCCACCCAGGCTCAAAGGGATCATAAGATTATTCATGCTAGAAACTTCTGTGTGCAGCCACAAGCTATTATGGGCTCTAGCATATTAGAGTAGGTTGCATGACCTCTGTCAGTGGTGGGCTAGTAGATGTAGGGGAAAGTAGGTGTAACTGTCCATCTAGAGTAAAGAGTTAATGTTTCTGAAAGACTGTGTCTCGGTCATCCGTTTCTCAAACATCATGTAGTGCGAGAAATTCAACGGAGGAGATCGAGTCTTGTGGGGAAAAGTGCGCAAACCTCTGCAGATTGTACAAGCTAACCATGGTTAGCCGTGTCCCCGGTTATGGACATCTTGAGTATCTGGTTCTTGGATTATCCTGTTGACCTCATCACTCTAAATTAATTTGTTGGGTAAATTGATGATGCTTAATTGGGATTGAGTTGGAGGAACCTTCTCAATGTTTAACAACCACCATGATAGTTAAATAAAATTTATTCATTTGATGTAGGAAAAAATTGGCTTTATGCAAAACTTTAACCATAGAACTTTCCACCAGCCATATATGCATGTAGAGATAGCATTTATTCTGTTCATTACTCTCTTGTGTTACATTGCCAGCATATTCCATGTGCTGACCCGTTTCGGGCTGCAACATATCATGTTGCAGACTTTTCAGACAAGGAGTAAGGTGCCATAGGTCGTTGTCGTTCACTCAGCTATGCCGTTGGTGTTGATGGACTCACTTTATCTTCCAAGCCTTCCGCTGTTATCTTATTTAGATGGTCTTAAGCCATATTATTGTAATAAGCTCTCTTTTGAGACATTCGATGTAATATGTGTGTGATTGAAACTCTATTATAAATCCTCAAGTACTGTGCGTGTCAGCATTACCGATCCAAGGATGACACTAATGCACAGAGACTAGACTGTTTGAGGTTTGGTTGCTACAGGGTTAAAACCTCTGACAGCAGGACCTACATGTGCAATACCAAATTGTTAAAAACCTAAGTATTAGAATGGTTCCTGCAGCACAATAATGTGCTATTAGACAACAGACCATGCACGTGCTAACCACGATTGTAAACCTCAGTGCTTCCCATTGTTTCCCTGCAACACATATAAGGTACTTAGTCATCAGGCTAAGTAAGGGTTCGCATGCTATCAGTAAAATATCTTGATGAAAAATAAGCACATTGCAGATTCATCAGATTAATTCAAGCCACATGGAAAACCCATTTATCTAAACCAAGCATGATTAAGAACTAGGAAATATAGCACTTGTATATGTTTCTCATGTATTAAGTGCAGCCAAATTCGATTTATTCCTCACATGCACAACAATACAAAATTCCACCCACGACAAATGGACATCACATTGCAAAATTGAACCAAGGAGTTAACTAAACACCATAACAAATGAACCAAACATTAACCGAGCACCACATTGCACAATATAACATACTCCTAATAGAAGATCACACAGTTAACCGAACCAAGCATGGAAATATAGCAATTGCATTTGTTTCTCATGTATTTAGTACAGCCAAATTCGATTTACTTATCACATGGTATACAATAATAGAATGCACCCACAAATATTGAACATCGCATTGTAGAATTGAACCAAACAGTTAACTAAACACCACAACACAAATGAACCAAACATTAACTGAGCACCACATTGCACAATGTATAACCAAACCAAGCATGCTTGACAATTCAGAAATATAGCAAATGTATTCATTTCTCATGTATTTTGTAAAGATAAATTCGATTTATTTCTCACATGGAAGACAATACAAAATTGCAGCCCGAAGAATTGAACATCACATTTGCAGAATTGAACCAAACAGTTACCTGAAGACGACAACTAATTAACCAAACAGTTAATAAGTGAGCACCACACTGCACGACATATAGAACATATACAGAGGAGCAACAGATTGCATGGTCAAATTAGATAGCAGAATTCACTAGAATTTGTTAAGGAAAGGCAGGATCAGCACACGCAACGGGTAAACCAAGCATGCTTAACCGGCATAGCTAGAAAATGGCAAGGTGCTCCTCCAAGATCTGGGGGTCGGCGGTAGCCATCACGACCTCATCCGCGCGTGCGGCCACGATTTGCTTCTCCGCTGCCAAATGCTGCTTGAGCTCCTGGCTATACTATGTGCACCATGGCTTAGGGCGGCGCTTATTTGGTGGATGGGTCAGTGATTTGGGTGGAAGGTGTCGCGCCGGCGATCGGGGCATGTGCGATGTGGAAGGAGGAGGACGATGGGGGTCTGGTGTGGATTACCTGCCTGGATAGACAAGGCCGAGCAGGGTGAAGGAGGGTCGCCGGCGAGGGGGCGGTGCTACAAGCAAGGTGTAAGTGCATATAGTGCCACCCCTAGTTGGTTTTGGAGTATTGACGACAAACTTGGTGGAGGGACAAATGTGTTTGTGAGAATTGCAGGATAACACAGGTCGTAGTCCCATATTGACTCGGTCTACCTACCAGAGATGACCCCTAAAAATCTGTGAAGACATTGAAGACAATGGTGGTCTGTGAAGACATTCACGTTGAAGACTATGACAGGAGAAGACATCGCATGAAGATTATGGAATGCGAAGACATAGTTGTTTCATAGCTTCCTTTTCTTCTTTGTTGAGTCATAGGAACCACCGTACTATTAAGTGGAGTCCAAGTAATCAAAGTCAGAGTGACTGATGTGATGCTCAATCAAAACCTATGTCTTCGAGCGAAGACAATGAGAGCAAATCTTATCCAGAGCTGGATGAGTCAGCTTGGCTTGTAGCCCAAGCTAAGCTGTTGCGTGTGTTTGAAATCTGACCGTTGGACACGAGTTAGTTCCTTAGTGACCCAGGGTCATTTTGGACAAATGAGGTCGGGTTGCCTCCTAGCTATAAATAGCCCACCCCCTACACCATAAATTGGTGGCTGCTCAGAGTTTGTGCACGACTTTTGTCGTTTGAGAGCAACCCACCTCCGAAGCCTTTGAGAGAGAATCCTTGAGAGGACAAAGCCCAAAACACCCAGAGCCAAAGAGTGTTAGGCATCACTGAAGTCTTTCTGTCCACGTGATCTGAAGACTTATTACACTTTAGGACTGTGAATCCTGCAGCCGGTTAGGCGTCACGTTCTGAGCATCCAAGAGTCATTGTGGATTGCCAGAACAAAAACTGTGAAGGTTTGGAAGTCTCCCTTGAAGACTTACCAGAGTGATTGGGCGAGGACTAAGTGTTCTTAGCTCAAGGGGAATAAGGTGAAGACACATTCTTCTGAGTTGAATCTCAGCCTCCCTAACCAGGCGTACAGTTGACACATCAACTGGAACTAGTCCAACAAATCCCTTGTTCTCTCCGAGCAACTGGTTCTATCCTACCTCTCTCACCTTACTTACAGTTTGTCTTCGTGAAGTCTTTGCCTACTTGCCTGATCTGTTTGACTTCACTGTGTGAAGACTGTTGTGTGTTTGGCTTCATATTATCTTCCGTCCTGACCCATTCTACCTAGCTTCTTATAGTCTTTGTGCTTTCACTACATTGCTTACTTGAGTATGGCTTGTCTAGTGTAGTCTACCTTCCGCTGCATATCAATAGAGTCATTTCTATCGTTTGTCTTTGAAACACCCCTGTTTTGAAGACTTTCATAAAAATCGCCTATTCACCCCCCTCTAGTCGAATACTAGCACTTTCAATTGGCATCAGAGCAAGGTGCTCCCTTGTTCTATGTGATTCAGTTTAACCACCTGGAGTTTAGCTAGGTCGACTGCAGGGATAATCAAAGTCTCCGCTGCATGCCCGGTCTTTGATGGCACTAATTACCCCTACTGGAAGAATAAGATGTGTATGCATCTTGAAGCCATTGACGTCGATCTCTGGTATGTCGTCAAGAACGACATTCCCAAGACTATTAAAGGTGTCACTCCTGCTGATGTCAAGAAGTTCATACAACTGGACTCAACTGCCAAGAACATTATGTGTGGTCATCTGACCAAGGGGCAATATGGTCATTTGAGTGCTCTAGAAACTGCGAAGCTAGTCTGGGACTGGCTCTCCAAGGTCAATGAAGGCGTCTCAACACAGAGAGATTCAAGGATCAGTGTTCTTCAAAATCTGTTCAACCGCTTCAAGAGAAATGACAATGAGAATGTCTAGCTCATGTTTGATCGCCTCACTGATATCACCAATGAGCTTCATGCACTCGGCGCCACTGAGATCACCAAGCAGGAAATTGTCAAGACACTTCCGAGATCTCTTGACAGCTCATTTGACACCCTGGCCCTAATGATTCAAGAGCGCCCTAACTTCAAGACTCTCAACCCGTTTGACATACTTGAGAGGCTCAACACACATGAGTTCCAGCTATCTGAGAAAAGAGATATCTATGGTGCCAACTATGGCCGTACTCACGCTTTGAAGGCAAACGCCGTCTCCTCATCTGAAGAAGAATCTGACTACAGTTCTGGTGATCCTGAAGACATTGGAAAGGAGCTCGCTATGCTTGTGAAGTTCTAGAAGTCACCAAGAAGAAAGACTTTAGAAAGTCTTCAAGATCCAGCTCAAGAAATGATGAAGCTTCCTCTCGTGATCACAAGAAGAGATCCTGTCACAAGTGCAAGAAACCTGGTCACTACATCTCTGAGTGTCCACAGTGGGACAATGAGACAAAGAAGAAGAAGAAGAGCAAGGAATATTATTCTAATGACAAGAAGAAGCAGAAATCCTCAAAGACTTCTTCAAAGTCTTCATCGTAGTCTTCATCACATAAGAATAGCTCATGTAGCAAGGCTCGTGCGTTTGTTGGCAATGAGATGGATTCAGAGGAGGAGTCTACATCTGAGGAGGCAGAGGTGGAGTCCGAAGAGGAATCTGATTCTGGAGTAGCAAGCCTGGCTCTAGCTTCTGCATACGTCGCCAAGTCCATCTTCAACACTGAAGACAATGGCCTCATCACCAACGCTGATGCCAAGGATGAGGATGACTCTGCGCCCACCTACTGCTTCATGGCACGTGGTGCGAAGGTAAACTCACGCGATGCTTACTTTCAAACATCAAGTGAAGATGACTCTGAATGTGAATCTAAACATAGCTACAAAACATTTGCTAAAATTGCCACTGAACAACATAATGCCATGGAACATATTCAAAAATTGTTAGACAAAAGCGATGACTTGTTGGACGCGGAAATGACCTGATCTCAATACTTAATTGAAGACATTAAAAATCTTCATGTTAAGTATGAGGAACTTGAAAGTCGTCATGAATCACTGTCAACCTCTCATGAAAAGCTTTCCTATGATTATCTTCAAAGGAAGCGGGAACTTGAGAAATTGAGATCTGCTCTTGAAGATCTTCAAAAGAAAACGAGTCACTCCGCGCTCAACAGATCAGTTCCGCTCAGGAAGGATTTGAACCACCATGTCTAAAATGTATTGAGCGTGATAATGATGTCTTTGTTGCTGACTGTTCAACTGCTACTACTGTTGCAATAGCTTCAACTGCTAATGTGGTAACTAACCCCTCAGCTGAGGATACCACTACTATTGCTGATGAGAATGCCAGGTTGAAGTCATTACATGAGACAGGAATGTACAAAAGTCTCAAAGGGCATCAGACACTATGTGATGTCCTTAAAAAGCAGATTCTGAGCCGAAACCCTAGAAAAGAGGGTGTTGGGTTCGAGAGGAAAATGAATGTTGATGGTTCTTACTGGATGCCTAAGCAGTACCCCAAAACCACATGGGTTGCTGCTAAGGGACCTTCAGTGGATCCATCTACCTTATCTGGCTTCACTAGTGCTAACCCAATTATCATTGATGAATCCTTTGATGCAAACTATAAACTGTTAGGGAATCAGAATGGTGAAGTGTTTGCCAGGTATATTGGTACTAACTGCATGAATGGACCACCTCTTAAGAAGATCTGGGTACCCAAAAGTTTTCTCGAAAGTCTTCCTATGAATGTCATTACGACACCTCCTGGGAAGAAGACAAACCCCAGACCAAAGGCTTCATATGGTCCTAAGGCTTCATACAGACAGAGGACTCACCTAAGTCACCCTAACGGCAATGTTTTGTAGGGAAATCATACTCAGACCTTTGAATATGAGCGTGTTTCACCAAACCGCTATGTTCATAAGTCTAAGAACTTTTCTGCTTATTCTTATGAGTATTATTCTCCTCCTGCAAGGCTATTTGCTAGGGCTTCAAAGCCGAAGTTTTCAGATGCTGCACTTAGTCTCATTGCTTCTAAGCCACCCTTGAAGATGTGGGTGGTTAAGAAAACTTAACTCTCTTTTGTAGGGAAAGGTCTCCAGCTGGAAATCAAAGGCGTCTAATGCTTATGCTGGCGACCTTAAACGTCTTGTGGGACGTAAGATAAAATGTCCAAATGGTCTTACTATGTATTTCATCCCGGGATTCCATGACACTCATCCTATCTATCCTAACCAAGATCTGAACTTCTATGTTCCGCTTGTTCGTCAAATGTTTCTGCTTCACAACTCTCTTGGTGAAGCCTATCCCCCAAACTGTACTATAGGCTATGACACCTCAAGCTTCAGAATGGATATGGATAGTGGCTGCACTAACCACATGACTGGTGATCGAAGTCTTCTGATGGATTCAACTCTTCGGCTGTCTGATAAAAGTCATATCACATTTGCTGACACTGGTAAAAGTAAGGTATTGGGTCTTGGTAGAGTTGCAATCTCAAAGGATCAGCACATGGATAAAGTGATGCTTGTTGAATCCCTTGGTTTCAACTTAATGTCTGTATCAATGCTATGTGATTTGAACATGATTGTGATATTTGGAAAATATCGTTGCCTTGTCCTTATGGAACCTGACAAATCTCTAGTCTTTGAAGGGTATCAAAAAGATGATCTGTATATGGTAGATTTCTCAGCAGGACCACAACTTGTCGTATGTCTTCTAGCAAAAGCTCCAGAGTGCTGGCTCTGGCATCGGAGGCTAGGACATGCGGGCATGAGGAACTTGTACACTCTCGTGAAGAAGAAGCATGTCATGGGCATCGAAGGCGTCAAATTCAAGAAAGACCATCTGTGTGGTGCTTGTGAAGCTGGGAAGATGACTAGGGCCAAGCATCCCTCGAAGACAATCATGACGACATCTCAACCCTTCGAGCTGCTTCACATGGAATTATTCGGCCCTACTCACTACTCTACTCTTACTACCATTGCTTGTCTCTATGGTTTCGTTATTGTTGATGATTACTCAAGATATACCTGGGTGCATATAATTCTCTATAAGACTGAAGTGCTGGATGTCTTCAGACGCTTCGCCAATCGTGCCATGACGAACTATGGCGTCAAGATCAAGCACATTAGAAGTGACAACGACACATAATTCAAGAACACCGGCCTCGACACTTACCTTGATACACTAGGCATCACTCACGAGTTTTCTACTCCCTATACACCTAAGCAGAATGGCATCATGGAGCGCAAGAACAGAACCCTCCTCGAGATGGCTAGGACGATGCTAGATGAGTACAAGACTCCAAGGAAGTTCTGCCCTGAAGCCATTGACACTGCATGCCACGTCATCAACAGAGTTTATCTTCACAAGATTCTAAAGAAGACATCATATGAGTTGCTAACTAGTAAGAAGCCAAACGTTAGTTACTTTAGAGTAATTGGTGCTAGGTGCTGGATCAAGGATCCACATCACACTTCAAAATTTGCACCGAAAGCACATGAAGGTTTTATGCTTGGATACGGAAAGGACTTGCACTCCTACAGAGTCTTCAACCTCTTTCACTACAAAGTGGTTGAAACTATGGATGTGCGGTTCAATGAGACTAACGGCTCGCAAAGAGAGCATCTGCCAAATGTGCTAGATGAAGTTCCTCCTAGTGAATCTATCAAGCTCATGGGTACTGGAGAAATCATACCGTCTGAAGCTCAGGCTGAAGATGAACTCATCATTGCACCAAGTCAACCTAAAGACAATGCTCAGCCGGAAGTCAACGCGGAAGCTGAAGACAATGATCTGCAAGGGCAAAATCTTCGTCCAGTACATCCCCGAGTTGCAAATGAAGTATAGATTGAGAAGATAATTGACAGCATCAATGCGCCTGGTCCACTCACTCATTCAAGAGAAACACAACTAGCAAATTTCTGTGGGAACTTTGCATTTGTCTCTATATCTGAACCCAAGTTTCTGAAGCCTCTACGGAACCTGAATGGATTCAAGCCATGCAAGAAGAGCTTCATGAGTTCGAGCTGAATAATGTCTGGGAACTAGTCAAGCGTCCTAATCCTCGCAAGCAAAATATCATTGGCACCAAATGGATCTATCGCAACAAACAAGATGAACATGCTCAAGTTGTCAGAAACAAGGTTCGTCTGGTAGCTCAAGGTTACACTCAAATAGAAGGGATTGACTTTGATGAAACATTTGCTCCCGTGACAAGACTTGAAGCCATTCGCATACTGGTAGCATATGCCAACCATCACAACACCCTTCTGTACCAAATGGATGTGAAAAGTGCCTTTCTCAATGTCAAGATTGAAGAAGAAGTGTATGTTGCACAACCACCTGGCTTTGAAGATCCAAAACATCCTGATATGGTGTACAAGCTCAACAAGGCACTGTATGGCCTCAAACAAGCTCCTCGCGCTTGGTATGACATGCTCAAAGACTTCTTGAAGAGCAAAGTCTTCAAACTTGGTTCTCTAGATCCAACACTCTTCACGAAAAAATACGACGGTGATCTGTTTGTGTGCCAAATCTATGTGGATGACATTATCTTCGGCTGCACCGACAAGAGATACAGCGATGAGTTTGGGCACATGATGCAAGAGCAATATCAGATGTCCATGATGGGTGAGCTGAAGTTCTTCCTTGGTCTTCAAATCTGTTAGCAGGGGAATGGCATCTTCATATCACAAGAGAAATACCTCACAGATTGCCTGGAGAAGTTTGGAATGCAAGACTGCAAAGGATACACAATGCCAATGCCAACCAAAAGTCATCTGGGTCCTGACGACAATGGTAAAGAGTTCGATCAAAAGGTATACTGCTCCATCATTGGTTCCTTACCTTACTTATGTGCATCTAGGCCAGATATAATGCTTAGTTCGCATGTGTGCCCGATTCCAAGCGGCACAAAAGGAGTCGCATCACCTAGCGGTGAAGCGAATTCTTCGATATTTGGCTTACACCCCAATGATAGGATTATGGTATCCAAAGGGCTCAACATTTGATCTAATTGGGTATTCTGATGCTAATTATGCCGGTGACAAGGTTGATCGCAAATCCACCTCTGGAACATGTCACTTTCTCGATCAATCACTTGTCTGTTGGTCTTCAAAGAAGCAGAACTATGTGTCACTCTCCACTGCTGAATCTGAATACATTGCCGCTGGATCATGCTGTGCTCAGCTTCTATGGATGAAGCAAACTCTTAAGGACTATGGCATCAACACGAAGAATGTGCCACTCTTTTGTGACAATGAAAGCGCCATCAAGCTTTCCAAGAATCCAGTTCAACACTCAAAGACAAAGCGCATTCAGATCCGTCATCACTTTCTCAAAGATCATGTCAACAAGGAAGACATTGATATCATTCACGTCAACATTGAAGAGCTATTGGCAGATATATTCACTAAGCCCTTGGATGAAAAAAGGTTTTGCAAGTTGCGGTGTGAGCTAAATATCTTAGAATCCTCGAATATCCTATGAATGGACACACATCCTAACGCTTATGCATGTTGATGACTTAGATGTGCAACACATGAAGTAACGTATATCTTCAATTAATGAAGACTTACCCTCTGAGTGTGAATACATTAATGTGGAATTTGACTTTGGAGCGCCACGATAATTGTGCACCGTGTCTGGGTCTAATACTTCCTATACGGTGGGTAACACCACCACCAAATTCTTATTGAAGTGTTTCTCTTGGTGTTACAATTGGAAAGTCTTCGCATTTGGATTGTCTTCAACATTGATTTGTCTTAATGATTTATCTTCACAATGTTGATTTGGTTCATACATATATATATATATATATATATATATATATATATTTGTGTTCTGTCCTATACAATATTCACTTATAGCTATGTCTTCACTCTTGAATCTTTTGATCTAAGTGAATGTGATCGGACCCTAACCTGTTCTATGCTTCTACCTCAACTCTATCTGTCCAAATCATATGCTTTCTATTGAAACTTGTCGATTGTCTTCTCTGAGTCCTTGTCACCAGAGGACAATCTGACAAACATTTAATCTGTTTTTAATGCTGCATCCTTATTGCCTAAAAACCAAAGAAGCCGAAACAACCACCCGACAATCCAGGCATGCGTGGGAACATGGAACAACTCTCAATGAGTTGCATGTATGCCACGTGTCTTTCAGATGTGAACCGCCAGGTGCACCTGCATAATCACGCTGCGCCGCCCTCCTCTTCCTTATAAATTCTCACCCGCGCGGTCATTATATATTCTTCCACCTCGCCACCTCCAACAAACCCTAGTGCCTCCGCTAGCTCGCGTCGTTGCCGGAGAAGAAGCACTTAGTTGACGCAACCTCTTTGTTGTCGTCATCACACCGGCCGCGGATCTCGTCCTCTCCACAGCCACCATAAGTGTCTTCCGCCGCCAAGTTAGGGCGTGCGAGATCGAACTGCTTGGCCTCTCATCCCATCCGTCTAGCAGTCCGTCAAGGGTAAATAAATCTTACTTTTTACTGCCTTTTAGATCTGTCAAATCCGACCATTTTTTTCAAAAAGTGGTTTCTAAACCTCCAAATCTGGATTTGTTGCCTTCTGCATCTCATACCATGCTTAGTATATTCACTTATGCTTCATAACTAGTTAGATTCCTCACTTGTACTTATTCATGGATTCGTACAAATCTGGAACCGACTCTCTCCAAATAAGTGAATGTCTTCGCAGTATGAGGTCAATGTCTTCAAAACCGATTTATCTTCAAAATCTCCTAAGAATGCCCATGATCTCTTCCCCTTCCCTCGCATCTCTAATGCTGTCACAGGTACATGTCCGTGGGAGAATCCCTTGGTTCTCATAGTCTGCATTCATTTGTAGAATACTTACAGCATCACATTGAATCACCTGAAGCCAGTTCTTGTCTGAAGCCAATCAGACGGAAGCCACTCTCTGTGCTGAAGCCAATCAGCTTAAATACTATGGCTTTAGAAAAGTCTACTCGGAAGGGTGACAGGCAACGCCGAGGAAATACTGTATGAACAATACAAGTCAGACCCTGATGAAAACTACAACCAACGCAAGAACCGGATTCGGTGGATCCAAAGATATTGGGCTGAGGAGTGGTTCAAGTACAAATTCGTCATGCCTGAATATGCTAAGAAGAATGTCATCAAGCATCCATGGGGAGACTGTCTATATCGCGGCCTAGTGCCGAAGAGCAAGGCTGAAGCTATTGCGCAGGAATTCTATCCTTGCATGGTTAGAGGACCGCAACCTGAAAATGCCGACCCATCCTCCTTATTATGGTGTCGTGAAAACAATCTCTTCAAGCGCAACTTTCAGTTTGCCAAAGACTGTGCTGCCCAGAACGCAAAAGACCATGGCCTCAACTTCAACCATGGCCCCTCTTCTCCTAGATCTGATGGGACACGTGAAGCCAATGAAAATAGAATTAGTCCCTTTGCCAATTTCAATGGGCTTCTGTCTCACATTGCTGCTCAGGGAGCAGCAGTGGAGCACTCTGATGGTGATGCTAATACTGAAGCTGCTCCCTCACCACCCAAGGAAAAGAAGAAGAAGAAGACAAAAGCTTCTAAGCCATCTTCTTCACCAAAAGCTTCAGCAAAGAAGCCTCTGAGGATTGCACCGCCTGAATCTAATGTGCAATCTGAGGACTTATCTCGTGTGTCCAAAAGAACCAAGAAGCCACTGCCCAAGAAGGCCATAGGACTACCACTGACTCCATTCGCTGTGCTTCGCAACGAAGATGAAGCCATTGACCTTTCCAGTGATGAAGATCTTGCTGATGATGCTCCAAAAATGCTTATCAAGAGCAAGCAAGAAGCTGAAATCTTCAATGATCTACCGCTCTTTGATGTTGATATTCTCAATAACTTCATCGATGAGTTGTTTGACAACTAGGACATCAGTATGGATGATCTTCAGCTCCCAGTGGACATCAGTGTCACCTTCCATGGTGCCATTGCTGGTGAATTGGCCTTGGCTCGGAAGATTGTCGAGCTGAAGAACAAGATTGATTATGAGAAGGCTCACTTCAAGAAGCACATGGACAAGCTTAGTGTGGCTGATGTTCAAATCTTCAAGAAGATGTTGCATGACCTCAAGGAGGAGTTCCACAAGAAACGCACAGAAGCTAAAGGTTCAAGGCAACGCATGAAGTATCTGGTTGAGAAATGTGTTCAAGCCCATAATGAAGCAGAGAAGCGTAAAGCTCTTGGGCGGCCTGGCATTGACCCTAGGATGGCTGCCAAGAAGAAGAAGGCTGCTGAGACCCACACTGTACCAAGGCGGGAAGAACCTCACATTGTCTTCCCTGCCAGTATGACAGGCTCGAAGCCTAAGGTCCCCTCGGTAGCTTCTGAGCTGAAGAAGACAAGAGCGGCTGAAGCTGAAGCCAAGAAGCACAAGCACAAGGACGCATCTGACGATGCTCCTTCTAAGAAGAAGCTGAAGACTAAGGAAACTAAGTCTTCAAAGAAAGAGCATGCTACAGCCTCTCAGCCACTCATTGTTGAACCCATCTCTGTTGCTCCCCTGCTACCACAAACCAAGAGCGTCGAGTTATACTCCACCAGCCTGCTTCCACAGAGGCTCACGAAGACGAGCAAGTTCCAGTTGTTGACCCCAATGCAGCTGAAGACATTGGTCGTGAAGACAATGTTGTAGAAGATGAAGTCCTTCCTCAGGTAGAGCATCATTTGGTATCATCGCCTGGTCCAAAGAGCAACGAATACATCAGCATTGGTCGTCCATTGACGCCAATTGCTCAGGATGATTCATGGGCCGAGCGCCCGGAAGAAGAAACCCCAGTTCAAGATGCAACACCCTGTACTCCACCAGCGCAAGTCACCAGCCCAATGGTGAATGACGACAACTACATGGAGACCACACAATCGCCAAAGGCATCGCCCGTGTATCACGGGCTTCGCAAAGGCCTCAAGCCATCGGTCTCTATGTCAACCATCCCAGAAGAAGATTCACACCAATCTAGCTCAGTGGCACGTCAAGTGTTCCCTGAAGAAAATCCTTCTGCGACGGTTCCTGTGTCTGAAGCCAAAGCTGCTGAAGACATTCCGGCTGCATCAGCCAATGAAGAAAAAAGAAGAGAAGAGAGAGTTGCTACACCCCTTGTTCCAGATCAAGTCATTCTCGAGGAGAATGAGATTGTGCAAGACCCTTCGGTCGTTGACCATATGGAGGTTGAGAATATTGAGGCTGCCACAAACACTCCTGAATCCAATGACCATGTCTTGGCCGACGATCGTGTGGAGCCTGAAGCCAATGTTGTGCCTAAAGCCAATGAGAATCTTGAAGCTTCTGCCTCGCCGGTCCCCACTGACGGAGCTGTTCCTCCCCCAAGGCCTCACACAATGGAGTTGGCTTATAACCAAGATATGGAGTTGGTCTCTGTTCGCTGGCCTGTCCTGGTACCACCCACAGGCCCTGGACCGCAATATGACTATCATGTGCAGCAGAGACCACCTGTGTAGAAGCCTAAGCCAAGACTGCCAAGATTTCCAGGTCTTGCTACATCTCCTAGATCTTTCAGTGTCAATAGCTTCAGAGCGCATAACACCTTCTTTGAGAATGATAAGAATCCCTACTTAAAGCCAAGGATCTCCTCAGATTACTTCTGGAGCCACCAACAGTGCAGCTACTACTCTTGTGTTCTCTACAACCAAGAGCGAATCTTCCCTCACATGCGCCTTGATTGCGAATCTATGGCTAGGCTCCCTTGTCTTGAGGAAGCTATGGATTGCTTTCGTGATGCTGGCCTTCTGGAATTCGTCATAGCCAAAGAGCACTAGAATGAAGAGCTACTACCGCAGTTCTATGCTACTCTTCACATACGTGGATACAACAGGGATCTTAAGACATGGACCCTTGAGTGGATGACAGGTGATGTGCACCATGAAGCCAAAGCTCAGGACATCATTGAGCTTACCTCCCTGCCCACTCCAGGTGAATTGTGTGAGCCTGGTTGTCTGCGCCACACGGAAGGACTGCAGAGCATTTTTCAGCGCCCTGAACCCAATATGAGTCAGATGCACAGCATGATGAAGCCATTGCCTCGTGATGCAGAATATCCAAATGAATTCTTTGTCCATGACCTCGAGTACTTGCCTTGCACAGTTTATCATATCCTGAGGCGTACTCTCTGGCCAATTAAGGGACATTCTTCTGAAGCCAAACTTGAAGGCTCCATGAAGACTTTGGTTTACTATATTGTCAATGGCATCAAGTTCAACTCCCAGGATTTCTTCATTAGACAGCTTGCTGCATCTGGGATTGATCTTTTTGGCTTGAAGTTTTACGCTCCATGGGTGATGCGCCTAATCAAGCTTCATTAAACTATCAACTATCAGCCTTCTGCACGTAACCATCTGGTTTTCTTGCCTGAGGTTGATCTGTCTGTTGAAGCCATCTACCCTGAGCCTGCCAAGGAGCCAATATATCTTCACAATGCTGATCATCAAAGCTTCACGTAGCGAATTGAAGAAGTCCATGTTCTGAATGCTGTTGTTCCTGCTTATCCACTTGCTGGAAATGTGCGTCTGCCTCACCATGATAATACTGAACCACTGCCAGTACAGTTGCTCAACGGCCTCGGAAGCGCTCTTGAGTCCTCAATGATCGGGAACTGCTTGTGGCCTTACATCAGAAGCAAGACAAGCACCATGACTGGCTTAAGCATCAAATGCATAGTATCTTGGTGGATGTCAATCGCATTTGCAATCTGGCTATCAAGAACTCTTTTGTTGCCCATGAGAATGCTAGGTGGTCCTGGAAGAGCCTCACTCTTCTATGTTTTGAAGATGATCTTCAAGCAGATGGCTTCACTGAAAGCTTCAAGTTTGACTCCAAGCCTCCTCCTAATGCAAGTGGGTGCCGTACTCCCTCTCTTGAAGACTCTGAGTATTCATCTTCGTCTGCAACTGTTGTTGCCAATATCATCGATGAATTAGACGACGCCACTTCACCAACCATGTCTGCACTGCATATCGACTCTACACCAGGCCCATCTGCACCACCAAACCCCAGCAACGACCGTGCTCCACCGTCTGCTCCTTCTGCGAACAAGTAGACGCTCTATGTCTTCAGACCTTTTTGGTCCTTACTAACAAAAGGGGGAGAAGCATATGAGTTGATAGTCTTCAAGCGGGTCCTTATGGGTGGATGCATTACTTTTTGCCAAGTCTTACAACTCTCGTATTTTGATACATTTGGTTCTCTGAGTTGTAACACTTAAACTTGATGGCCATCTGCTACTTTATCTGCTATTCTGTGATGCGATGATAAATCCCGCATGAAGTCATTTTGCAAACGTCCATTTTCCATTATGAATATCACTATCTTCTTTAGTTGCTTATATGCATAATGCATTGTCTTCACACTTTGATGATGGCCTCCACAAAGCAAAACCTGCCATGTGCATTTGCATTCAAACACAAGTCATCTATATGCACATCTTCATGGGGAGCCTCGTCTTATGTATGAAGACAATTCTCACAAAACTAAACTTTCACATACTTTTATCCCTGTTGAAAACTTCAACCAGTTTGTCATCAATCACCAAAAAGGGGGAGATTGTAAGTGCATCTAGTGCCACCCCTAGTTGGTTTTGGAGTATTGATGACAAACTTGGTTGAGGGACTAATGTGTTTGTGAGAATTGCAGGATAACACAGTTAGTAGCCCCATATTGATTCGGTTTACCTACTATAGATGACCCCTAAAAATGTGTGAAGACATTGAAGACAATGGTGGTCTGTGAAGACATTCACGTTGAAGACTATGACAGGAGAAGACATCGCGTGAAGACTATGGAATGCGAAGACATTGTTGTTTTGTAGTTTCCTTTTCTTCTTTGTTGAGTCATAGGAACCACCGTACTGTTAAGTGGGGTCCAAGTGAACAAAGTTAGAGTGACATATGTGATGCTCAACCAAAACGTATGTCTTCGAGCGAAGACAATGAGAGCAGATCTTATCCAGAGCTGGATGAGTCAGCTTGGCTTGTAGCCCAAGCTAAGCTGCCGCATGTGTTTGAAATCTGATCGTTGGACACGTGTCATTTCCTTAGTGACCCAGGGTCATTTTGGACAAATCAGGTCGGGTTGCCTCCTGGCTATAAATAGCCCACCCCCTACACCATAAATTGGTGGCTGCTCAGAGTTTGTGCACGGCTTTTGTCATTTGAGAGCAACCCACCTCCGAAGCCTTTGAGAGAGAATCCTTGCAAGGACAGAGCCCAAAACACCCAGAGCCAAAGAGTGTTAGGCATCACTGAAGTCTTTCTATCCGCGTGATCTGAAGACTTATTACACTTGAGGACTGTGAATCCTCCAACCGGTTAGGTGTCGCATTTTGAGCATCCAAGAGTCATTGTGGATTGCCAGTGAACGAAGTATGTGAAAGTTTGGAAGTCTCCCTTGAAGACTTACCAGAGTGATTGGGCCAGGACTAAGTGTTCTTAGATCAAGGGAAATAAGGTGAAGACACGGTCTTCTGAGTTGAATCTCAGCCTCCCTAACCAGACGTATAGTTGACACAGCAACTGGAACTAGTCCAACAAATCCCTTGTCCACTCCGAGCAACTGGTTCTATCCTACCTCTCTCACCTTACTTACAGTTTGTCTTGTGAGTCTTTGCCTACTTGCCTGATCTGTTTGACTTCACCGTGTGAAGACCATTGGCTGTTTGGCTTCATACTATCTTCCATCCTGACCCATTCTACCTAGCTGCTTATAGTCTTCGTGCTTTCACTACATTGCTTACTTGACTATGGCTTGTCTAGGGTTGTCTACCTTCCGCTGCATATCAATAGAGTCATTTCTATCGTTTGTCTTTGAAATACCCCTGTTTTGAAGACTTACATAAAAATCGCCTATTCACCCCCCTCTAGTCGAATATTAGCACTTTCGCAAGGAGTGAAGGTTTCAACGGAAAGGAAGGCGGTAACAGGGGAAATGTGGCTTTTGGTAAGGGGGAGGGGTCGGGGAGGTAGATATTTCCGCAGAAGCCGAAAATTTGGAATCGCTTCAGCGAAAAATTGGCGTGCAAAGTTTCATCAGACACGGTCCCTTATTCAGAACTGTGTACAATATGTGAACATCACAAACGATTCAGATAGCTTAACCCGTGTGCGATGAGTTTGAACATCAAAAATTTTGGTTGCAATTTCCCTGGTTACAGTGCTCATCCACGTCATTGCAAAATTTGGGTACACAAAAGAGACTACAACACACCCACACTTCTTAATCGAGAAAGTTCAGCAATTAAACAGAGCTAGCTGGCCTAAACATTACTCTAACAAATTAAAGACCGACGCTCTTAATTAAACAAAACAAAGAGTACTACTACGGCTGGTGCTCGTCGATTTCCGCGCCTCCTCCATGTCCAGCTCGCGCCCGATGGTCTCCTGGGGAAGGAGCTCCATGGCATCCATCGCACCATATTGGCAAGCATCTCGTCATCCGCGTCTGCCATCTCTTTGGAAAAGGCCGCCACGATTGCTACGTCTTGAGCTTGCGTTGGTTTTCCTTGAAGAGGAAAGGATAATGCAGCAAAGTAGCGTAAGTATTTCCCTCAGTTTTTGAGAACCAAGGTATCAATCCAGTAGGAGGCTCCTCAAAAGTATAACGCACCTACACAAACAAACAAGAACTCGCAACCAACACAATAAAGGGGTTGTCAATCCCTTCATGGCCACTTGCGAAAGTGAGATCTGATAGAGATAATATGATAAGATAAATATATTTTTGGTATTTTTATGATATAGATTGGAAAAGTCGCTACTAGGAAAAGGGCTATAGATAATATGGACGTTAATGTTGCACCGCATATGTGGTGCGCCACTGCTATATAGCAGTGGCGCACCATATATAGGTACACCATTAAACTCTAAATACTAATGGCGCACCACATCCACGGTGCGCCACTACTAACAATTTTTTTTTTCAAAACTAGTAATAGCGCACCAGGGGATAGTGCACCATTACTAGTTAAACTAGTAATGGCACACCACACCCTCGGTGCGCCACTACTAACAATTTTTTTTATTTTTTTTGAAAACTAGTAATGGCGCACCAGGGGATAGTGCACCATTACTAGTTTTAACTAGTAATGGCGCACCACAGACTAGGTGCGCCACTACTAACAATTTTTTTATTTTTTTTCAAAACTAGTAATGGCGCATCGTAGGTGTGGTACGCATGGTGCACCACACCCACGATGCGCCATTACTAACTTTGAAAAAAAATTCCACCGAATGCACCCCAAGTGAACTGCCTTTTCAGTTTTTTTAAAAATAAAATAAAATGATGGAAATGTCAAAAAAATAAAAAAATAAGTTTCCCATGTGATATGTGGTCTACTTGTTGGGAAAATTTACAAATATGAATTTCGACTTTATTTGCAAAATCTCTCTGGAATTTGTAACATAGGCATAACTTTTGCATACGAACTCCGATTAAAAAGTTTTTTATATGAAAAATCATCTACTCGAAAAGATACATCCGAATTCAATGAGGGAAACCCTGTTGAAGATTTTTAGAAACCCCAAAAACCTAACAGAAAAAAAGATACGGGGCTTTTAAGATCTAGAGTGGGGAAAATGAAAAAAATCAAACTTAGTAGTGGCGCACCATTTGCTAGGTGCGCCACTAGTAACAGAAAAAAATAGTTTCAATTTTTTTGGAAAAAATGTTCAAAATATGATACGTAATATGAATGGAAGTTTGAAATATTTTTTCAAAATTTCATCACACTCATGAACATGAACAAAATCCTAGACATCAACAAGGTTTAATAGGATTGATATGCTAGATATATCAACAAGTACGTGTTAAGTGAGCTGGTGTTGGGGTTGGATAGAACTTTGAAGTTAAGCGTGCTTAGGCTGGAGTAGTGTGAGGATGGGTGACCTTTCAAGAAGTATGACCATGGAGTGCGATTTGACTTGAGATTAAGCATATTGACCCAAGATTAAGCCATAGTAACCCGAGATTAAGAAAAAAATGAAAACAAAATGAAAAAAATTGTGAAATTTTTTTTTTGAAAAAAATTTGAAATTTTTTTTTTGAAAAAAATTTGAAATTTTTTGTTAGTAATGGCGCACTTCTATGTGGTGCGCCATTATTAAGTCAGATAGTAATGGCGCAATGTTTAACATACTAATGGCGCACTCCCTGGTGCGCCACTATTGTCTGGTATACTAATGGTGGGCCATTAGTATTAATTACTAATGGTGTGATGCTAGTGGCACACCTGTAGTGCGCCATTAATGGCCAAAACAGGTGCGCCACTACCAAGCCTTTTCCTAGGAGTGAGTAAAGATAAAAATAAATGTAGATTGAAAGCTTATATGATAAAAGATAGACCCGGGGGCCATATGTTTCACTAGTTGCTTCTCTCAAGATAGCATAAGTATTATGGTGGGTGAACAAATTACTGTCGAGCAATTGATAGAAAAGCGAATAATTATGAGATTATCTAGGCATTATCATGTATAAAGGCATCACGTCTGCGACAAGTAGACCGACTCCTGCCTGCATCTACTACTATTACTCCACACATCGACCGCTATCCAGCATGCATCTAGAGTATTAAGTCCATAAAGAACAGAGTAACGCATTAAGAAAGATGACATGATGTAGAGGGATAAACTCATGCAATATGATATAAACCCCATCTTTTTATCCTTGAGGGCAACAATACAATACGTGCCTTGCTGCCCCTGCTGTCACTGGGAAAGGACACCGCAAGATTGAACCCAAAGCTAAGCACTTCTCCCATTGCAAGAAAGATCAATCTAGTAGACCAAACCAAACTGATAATTCGAAGAGACTTGCAAATATAACTTAATCACACATAAAAGAATTCAGATGAGATTCAAATATTTCTCATAGATAAACTTGATCATAAACCCACAATTCATCAGATCTCGACAAACACACTGCAAAAAGAGTTACATCAAATAGATCTCCAAGAAGATCGAGGAGAACTTTGTATTGAGATTCAAAGAGAGAGAATAAGCCATCTAACTAATAACTATGGACCCGAAGGTCTGTGGTAAACTACTCACAACTCATCGGAAGGGCCTTGGAGATGATGTAGAGGCCCTCCATGGTCGATTCCCCCTCCAGCGGAGCACCGGTGAAGGCTCCAAGATGGGATCTCGCGGATACAGAAGGTTACGGCGGTAGAAATAGTTTTTCGTGGTGCTCCTCGATGGTTTCAGGGTACGTGGGTATATATAGGAGGAATAAGTAAGTCGGTGGACACTCGAGGGGCCCACGAGGGTGGGGGCGCACCCACCTGTGGGGGGCGCGCCGGGCACCCTCATGGCCGCCTCCTCTGTTGCTTGACGTCCACTCTAAGTCCCCTGGATCACGTTTTCTCCAAAAAGATCGCTTCCGAAGGTTTCATTCCGTTTGGACTCCGTTTGATATACCTTTCCTTCGAAACACTGAAATAGGCAAAAAAAACAGCAATTCGGGTTGGGCCTCCGGTTAGTAGGTTAGTCCCAAAAATGATATAAATGTGTAAAGTAAAGCCCATAAACATCCAAAATGGGTAATATAATAGCATGGAACAATAAAAAATTATAGATACATTGGAGACATATCAAGCATCCCCAAGCTTAATTCTTGCTCGTCCTCGAGTAGGTAAATGATAAAAACAGAATTTTTGATGTGGAATGCTACCTAGCATAATTCTCAATGTAATTTTCTTTATTGTGGCATGAACGTTCAGATCCAAATGATTCAAGATAAAAGCTTATAAAACAAAAAAATAGTAATACTTGAAGCATACTTAGCAAATAATCTTGTCTTATCAAAATAGCATAGCCAAAGAAAGCTCATCCCTACAAAATCATATAGTTAGGCCATGCTTCATTTTCATTACACAAAATACTCCCATCATGCACAACCCCGGTTTCAGCCAAGCAATTGGTTCATACTTTTTAACGCGCTTCATCTTTTTCAACTCTTACGCAATACATCCCTATATGTGGTATATGGTGGTGGTTGTGAAGGCAAAAAGGGAGAAGATAATCTCACATCAACTAGGCCTATCAACGGGCTATGGAGATGCCCATCAATAGATATCAATGTGAGTGAGTAGGGATTGCCATGCAACGGATGCACTAGAGCTATAAATGTATGAAAGCTCAACCAAAGAAACTAAGTGGGTGTGCATCCAACTTGCTTCCTCAAGAAGACCTAGGGCATTTTGAGGAAGCCCATCATTGGAATATGCAAGCCAAGTTCTATAATGAAAAATTCCCACTAGTATATGAAAGTGACAACATAGGAGACTCTCTATCATGAAGATCATGGTGCTATTTTTAAGAACAAGTGTGGAAAAGAGATGGTAGCATTGTCCCTTCTCTCTTTTCTCTCATTCTTTTATTTGGTGGGCTTCTTCGGCCTATTTTTTTATGGCTTATTTGGCCTCTTTTATCTATATAAAGTCCGAAGTCTCATCCCGACTTGTGGGGGAATCATCATCTTCATCATCCTTCCCTCACTTGGGACAATGCTCTAATAATGAAGATCATCACACTTTTATTGATTTACAACTCAAGAATTACAACTCAATACTTAGAACAAAATATGACTCTGTATGAATGCCTCCAGCGGTATACCGGGATATGCAATGAATCAAGAGTGACATGCATGAAAAATTATGAAGGTGAACTTGCCACAAATACGATGTCAACTACATGATCATGGAAAGAGCAATATGACAATGATGGAGCGTGTCATAACAAACGGAATGGTGGAAAGTTGCATGGCAATATATCTCGGAATGGCTATGGAAATGCCATAATAGGTAGGTATGGTGGCTGTTTTGAGGAAGGTAAATAATGGGTGCATGATACCGGCGAAAGTTGCGCGGCACAAGAGAGGCTAGCGAAGTGGAAGGGTGAGTGTGCATATATCCATGGACTCACATTAGTCATAAAGAACTCATATACTTATTGCAAAAGTCTACTTGCCCTCGAAGCAAATTACTACTAAGCATGCTCCTAGGGGAAGGGCTGGTAGGAGTTAACCACCGCGCGATCCCGACCTCCACTCATAAGGAAGACAATTAAAAGAGCACCCCATGCAACAAATTTGTCACACAACTTTTACCATATGTGCATGCTACGGGACTTGCCAACTTCAACACAAGTATTTCTCAATTTCATAATTACCCAACTAGCATGACTCTAACATTACCACCTTTATATCTCAAAACAATTATCAAGCATCAAATCGATCATAATGTTTAATGCACTTTCTATGATAGTTTTTATTATACCCAACTTGAATGCCCATCATTCTAGGACCAAATTTATAACCATAGCAAATACCATGATGTTCTAAAAGACTCTCAAAATTATATAAGTGAAGCATGAGAGATCAGCAATTTTTTCAAAATTAAGCCACCGCCGTGCTCTAAAAGATATAAGTGAAGTACTAGAGCAAAAACTATCTAGCTCAAAAGATATAAGTGAAGCACATAGAGTGTTCTAATAAATTCTAATCAAGTGGGCTTCTCCCAAAAGGTGTGTACAGCAAGTATGATTGTGGTAATCTAAAAAGCAAAGACTAATATCACACAAGACGCTCCAAGCAAAACACATATCATGTGGCGAATAAAATATAGCTCCAAGTAAAGTTACCGATAGACGAAGAAGAAAGAGGGGATGCCTTCCGGGGCATCCCCAAGCTTAGGCTTTTGGTTGTCCTTGAATATCTTGGGGTGCCATGGGCATCCCCAAGCTTAGGCTCTTGCCACTCCTTATTCCATAATCCATCACATCTTTACCCAAAACTTGAAAACTTCACAACACAAAACTCAACAGGAAACCTCATAAGCTCCGTTAGTGCAAGAAAGAAAAACCACCACATAAGGTACTGTAATGAACTCGTTCTTTATTTATATTGGTGTTAAACCTACTGTATTCCAACTTCCCTATGGTTCATACCCTACATACTAGCCATAGATGCATCAAAATAAGCAAACAACACACGAAAAACAGAATCTGTCAAAAACAGAACAGTCTGTAGAAATCTGTAACTCTCGAATACTTATGAAACTCTAAAAATCCTACCAAAATAGGAAGTCCTGGGAAATTTGTCTGTTGATCTTCAGCAAAAAGAATCAACGCAAAAGAAGGTTTCTGTGAATTACTAAAATTATATTCGTGCGTGCAAAGTTTCTGTTTTTCAGCAGAATCAAATTAACTATCACCTTAGGTTATCCTATAGATTCTACTTGGCACAAACACTAATTAAAACATGAAGACCCATCTAAAAAGAAGGTAGATGAAAAATTTATTACTAAACAGAAGCAAAAACAGAAAACTAAAAATAAAATTGGGTTGCCACCCAACTAGCGCTATTGTTTAACGCCCCTAGCTAGGCATAAAAGCGAGGATAGATCTAAGTGGTGCCATCTTTGGCACTTGGAAAGAAAAGAGCGTATTTCCTTTCTATGTTATTCATCCTTATATTTTCGGAAATCACATTGCCTGTCGGTGTACTAGAGTAGGGGTACCCTAGTATCCCGAACTTGTGCACGGGCAGTTGCAACACCCCGCGGCGAGGCTTGCCGGGCGACCGCCAAGGTCCTCCATGGTTCCCTTGGAGCCATTCAAGAACAAAGTATTCAAGCCAAGGAGACAAGGCCCCGGCAAGAGGAACTTGCTGGGAAGGCCAACCGAGGCATCCCAAGGAACTTGCCGCGAAGCGCCGCGCGTCCCGGCAAGGCAACAAGGCCCCGGCAAGAGGAGCTTGCCGGGAAGATCAACCAAGACACCTCAAGGCCTGGTGAGCGACAAGCTTCCGGGCGCGACAAGACGACGACCACGGCAAGGCACTTGCCGCAGCAAGTAACCACCCTGTACCCACGCTCCAGCGCATCCACCAACGTGTCGCCCTGGGGCTTTTCCAGGCGCGCGTGGCAGGAGGCTGTGCAGCCAGCGGTACGCGGTGGCATGCGGCGCTGACAAGATCGCCATCGTGGCGAACGGTGGCGTCCCAGACGGTCCCTTTCTGCACTGTTTGGGTGACGCAGACGGGCATTTAATGCCTTTGTCCCCGACTGTCAGGGTTAGGTACAATACACTGTGCAAGTAGGTGTACCAACCGCAACACTTTTTACGCTTTTACCCTTCTCTACGTTGCCACCTGTCTGTGACCCCTTGAGCATATAAAAGGAGGCCCATGCGCAACGCAGAGGGGGTTCGACTCATTCGGAAGCCAGAAAAACACTTAGCTCTCTCGAGCAAGAACACAATACAATCAGACAAGCAGTAGTAGGAGTATTATATCTCCGGAGAGCTCCGAAGCTGGGTAAACTACTCGTGTGCTTCGCCTCGATCCGCTCTTCGTGTGATCTCCGGCCCCCGCCGAACCGAAAGGGGCCTGGTCCGCCGGCCCCATAGGTGTTCGTGGATCAGTTTCCCCGACATCTTTGGCACGCCAGGTAGGGGGCGTCGAGATTGCGTGAACCTGATCCGGCGTTCACACGAGCTAGATCTTCATTTTCTTCATCGACATGCCACCGAAGAAGAAGACTTTGGCGGCAGCTGCTCCGTCCACGTCACTTCCACCACCGCCGGAGCAAACGGGTGGTGGAGTAGACGCCGGCAGAAGAACGGACGTCGACGAGGAAGCTCACGATGCTGCCAGGTCCAAGGACAAGGCTGCACAGACCTTGGCGTCCGTACACGTCCCGCGCCCATCTCAGGAGGCACAGGACCGACAGCGTCATGGTATTCGCAGTACCATACGTTCGTTGGGACAAGATCGAGCTGGTGGATCTCGGGGTGCTCAAGACCAGCATGCACGCCAACGTGTTGGCACGAGCGAGACACGGTCGCCTGGACGGGATGCTGCTCCTTCTAACATAGTCAGAAGTCCGAGCATATCCCGCTCCTCGCACCGTTCACCACTGCCGCCCACCAATCCAGCAGAAGCTTTGGCGCGAGCTCAGCTGCTCCTGGATTACCCTCCAGCAGAAGACAAGATCGACCAATGGAGGGCCACCATTCAGTGTCTCATCGGCTTCGCCAACGGCGACACTCCACGGCAGCCAACTGCATCGCAGCCGCGGCAGAACTGCCGGGCACAAGCCGGTGGCGACGAAACTGGTGGGGGTGCAACCACCATGCACTCTCCACCCCGAAGGCCAAGATCGCCGACTCGTCGGATCCACCTCGACAGCGACTCCACTACGTCATCGGATCCACGAGCTCGTCGCGATCAGCGCCAAGTTCTTCACGAACGATAGCAAGAAGACGCTCGTACTCGCATCGAGCGCCGAAGAGAAGCGCGACGTCAATCCGACAAGCGTGCTGGGCCCTCTGTTGACATGCATGCGCCAGGGGAACCAGGCGACTTGCCATACGCGGTAGGTTGCCCTACGTTCACTCGTGAGCTGCGGCAGGTCCAGTGGCCCAGCACGAAGAATTTCAAACCAGATGTACCAGAGAAGTACGACGGCAAGACGCATCCGTCGGAGTTCCTCAGCATCTACACCATCACGGTGCAAGCTGCTGGGGGGCGGGACGACAAGATCCTTGCCAACTACTTCCCGCTGGTGCTCAAGCCCAATGTCAGATCCTGGCTCATGCACTTGCCGGACAACTCCATATCCTCCTGGGCTGATCTGTGCCATCAGTTTGTCGGCGCCTTTACAGGCGGCCACAAGCCTCATGGCCAAGAGAGCGATCTTCATCTGCTCGCCCAGAAGGAAGGAGAGCCCCTGCGCAAGTACATTCAAAGATTCAGCCACGTACAGCACAACATCCCAGATGTCCACCCTGCCGCGGTAATCAGCGTGTTCCATCAGAACATGCGGAACCACAGGATGCGGGAGGAGATGGCGATGTGCAAGATCAGAGGTGTCAGTGAGCTATATGCCCTGGCCGACAAGTGTGCACGTGCTGAGGAAGGGAGGAAACTCCCCGGAGAGAACACAGGAGCAGGAGGATCTGATAGTGAGGAAACTGCCCCGGCAAGGAAGAACCGGCGGCGGAACAACAGGAAGAAGAAAGGCAAAGATGTGCTAGTTGTTGAGCAGTCCGGCAAGAAAGCCGAAGCTGGTAGCTCCGGCAAGGAGGTTGCCGCAGCTGTGGCGGTCGCCGACAAGCAGGACAGCACCAACAAGCAGTATTGCAAGATCCATCGCACCAAGGGCCATGACCTCCAGAGCTGCAAGAAGGTCGAGCAGCTTGTTGAGCAGCAAAAGGCTGAATACGAGCGGCGCGACAAGGAGAAAGCCCAGGAAGGTGCTGGAGGAGCCAGTAGGAAACGTCCCAGCCGAGGAGGACGCCGCGGCAAGGCCAAGCAGCGGCAAGGAGACAGACCTCCCCGCGGCCGCGACAAGGATGAAGACGACAACGACGATGAAGATATGGATGAAGATGAGACCGATGAGCAGGAGTTCCAGAAAGCCACAGAGGTCTTGTGCGTTGACGGTGGTGCTTCTCTACATACTTCACACCGCCAGCTCAAGCAGTGGGTGCGGGAAGTCAATGCAGCAGAACCACCCGTCGAGTCACGCAAGCCTCTGAAATGGTCCAGCACGCCTATCATCTTTGATATTGAGGACCACCCAGATCGCATAACTGCGGTCGGGTGCTTGCCGATGTTGGTTTCGCCAACTATACGCAACCTCAAGGTCACTAAGATGCTAGTTGACGGCGGGGCCGGCTTGAACCTGATCTCCTCTGCGGTACTCCAGAAGCTTCAGATCCCTGAGGGCGAGCTCGAAGAGACCGACACGTTCCAAGGAATCAATCCGGGAAGGAGCAAGCCGGGAAAGATCACGTTGCCGGTGACATTTGGCAGCGAGTTGAACTTCAGGACTGAGAGGGTCACTTTTGACGTTGCTGACTTTCCATTGCCTTACAATGGGATACTTGGCCGTCCAGCACTCGCCAAGTTCATGGCAGCCTCTCGTTATGCATACAACATACTGAAGATGCCAGGCCCGATAAGTGTCATCTCTGTCCCTGGCGACAAGAAGGATGCTCTTATCTGCGCCAACAAAATCTACCGGGAAGCAGCAGCCGCAACAGGTCGCAACTCACTTGCCACTGAAGCTCCCGGGGGGAAGAAGAAGACCAAGTCCGGCAAGAGCTCTGATGCCCACTCCGGCAAGCGCACCTCTTTGGAGTGCTGCGCTACCGTCGAGGACGCACCATCGAGCTCCACCGGTAAGTGTAGGAAGACAATGGCAGCTCCACCAGAGACCAAGAAGGTGTCCGCCAAGGAGGACGGCACTGGTGGTACCTTCACCATCAGTGCCACTCTCGACCCTAAATAGGAAAGCGCGCTCGTTGCTTTCCTACGAGCGAACGTCGACGTGTTTGCATGGAAACCGTCTGACATCCCCGGTGTTCCCAGGAAAGTAATCGAGCACCATCTTGCCGTCTGTCCTCATGCGCGGCCCGTCAAGAAGAAAGTCAGGAAACAGGCATTGGAGCGCCAAGAATTCATTGCAGAAGAGATCAAGAAATTGGAAGCAGGAGGCCTTGTCAGAGGAGTGCTCCATCCTATGTGGTTGGCCAATCCTGTAGTCGTGCGCAAGGCAAACGGGAAATGGAGGCTGTGTATTGACTTTACCGATGTTAATAAAGCTTGACCCAAAGACCCATTTCCCTTGCCGCGCATCGACCAGATTGTTGACTCCATGGCCGGATGTGACTTGCTTTCATTTCTTGATGCATACTCAGGATATCATCAGATCTTCATGGCAGAAGAGGATGAGGAGAAAACCGCATTCATTACCCCATGTGGCACATACTGTTTCATACGGATGCCTTTCGGTTTGAAGAATGCTGGTTCAACATTTGCAAGGGTAGTCCATGACGCTTTTGAACCGCAAATGCACAGAAATGTGGAAGCCTACATGGATGACATAGTGGTCAAGAGCAAGGACAAAGCGACCCTAATTCAAGATTTAGACGAAACCTTTGCAAATCTGCGCAAGATCAACCTCAAGCTTAACCCCGAGAAGTGCATATTTGGAGTCCCCTCCGGCAAGCTTCTCGGGTTCTTTGTGTCTCAACGCGGAATTGAGGCCAATCCTGACAAGATCAAGGCCATCGAGCAGATTGAAGCACCAAAGCGCGTCAAGGATGTACGAAGACTTGCCGGTTGTGTAGCTGCTCTCAGCGGGTTTATCTCTAGGTCTGCTGAGCGTGCCCTGCCATTTTTCAAAATTTTGAAAAAGGCAGGTCCAATGAAATGGACTCCGGAAGCGGAGGCTGCGCTGCAGGACTTGAAGAGATACCTGTCCTCTACTCCAACACTTGTCGCACCTAAGCCACAAGAGAAGTTGCTATTATATATAGCGGCAACCAATCAAGTGGTTAGTGCTGCGTTAGTGGCGGAGAGGGAGGCGGACGATGAGCCGGCAACCACGGCAAGTGCATCTAGCGACAAGCAAGGGACTTCACCGGCAAGCTCTGGTCCCGACAAGGATGGATCTGCGCAGGAGCATGTGAAGATGCAGAAGAGAATGGTGCAGTGCCCAGTTTACTTTGTCAGTTCCCTTCTGCAGGGGGCTAGGTCAAGGTACTCTGGTGTGCAGAAATTGCTTTTCGGCCTCCTCATGGCCTCGAGAAAGCTGCGCCATTACTTCCAATCACATGAGATCACAGTTGTCACTCGCTTTCCCTTGAAGAGGATACTGCAAAATCCAGAAGCGACAGGCATGATTGTCGAGTGGGCACTAGAATTGTCAAGCTTTGGCCTCAAGTTTGAGAGCACTTCAACTATCCAAAGCAGAGCATTGGCAGAGTTCATAGCAGAGTGGACACCAATACTAGATGAAGAAATTCCAGAAATGAGCATCCCCGTCAAGGAAGCAAGCAAAGAGTGGCTAATGTACTTTGATGGTGCCTTCTCGCTACAAGGCGCCGGTGCTGGCGTGCTACTTGTCGCACCCACCGGAGAGCATCTCAAGTACGTAGTCCAGATGCACTTTCCCAAGGACCAAGCAACGAACAATACTGCAGAGTATGAAGGTTTGCTTGCCGGCCTCAGGATCGCAGCAGACCTTGGGATCAAGAAGATCATTGTCAGGGGTGACTCACAGCTTGTCGTCCGCCAAGTGAACAAGAGTTACCAGAGTCCGTTGATGGAAGCTTATGTTGATGAAGTGAGAAAGCTAGAAGAGCACTTTGACGGCCTGCAGATGGAGCATGTTCCAAGAGCTAAGAACGACATTGCCGACGGCCTGTCAAAGTGCGCCGCACTTAAGTTACCTGTGGAACCAGGGATCTTTGTGCTCAAGCTAACTCAACCATCCGTAACGCCATCAACTAGATAGAGCAAGAAGAGGAAGTTGATTTCTGGTGACTACTTTCCGGCAGAGCTCCCCGAAGCCGCCGCCAAGAAGGTCCCCAAAATCAGCGCCAAGGATGCTGAGGAGCAGTCTGCTCTAACAAGCCTCAGGGTTTGTTCTGTTGAAGCAGACGCTCCCGACAAGTTTTGCTCCGGCAAGCTTGCCGGGGAACATCAAGCTCCGGCGGAGCCACAGGTTCTTGCCGTAGAAGCGGATGTTCCCACAGCAGCAGATGTGCCTTTAGTCCTTGTTGTCGAGCCGCAAGCTCCAACATGGGCACATCAGATTGTCCATTTCCTTCAGACAGGAGAACTTCCCGAAGAGCAATAAGAAGCGGAAAGAGTAGCCCGGCAGTCGAGTATGTACCAGTTTGTTGACAACACACTGTACAGAAGAAGACTCAACGGTGTGAAATTGAAGTGTATTCACCGGGAAGACGAACAAAAGCTGTTGGCAGAGATACATGGAGGCATATGTGGTCACCACATTGGCGCAAGAGCACTTGCCGGCAAAGCATTCCGGCAAGGTTTCTTTTGGCCGACAGCCCTCCAGGATGCAACTGCACAAGTAACCAAGTGTGAAGCATGCCAGTTCCATTCCAAGCAGATACACCAGCCAGCTCAAGCTCTCCAGACGATCCCTTTATCCTAGCCATTTTTGATCTGGGGGCTTGATATCCTCGGCCCCTTCCCCCGAGCTATCGGGGGCTTTGAGTACTTGTACGTTGCAATCGACAAGTTCACAAAGTGGCCAGAAGTGGAACCGGTGAGGAAGGTGACAGCACAGTCAGCAGTCAAGTTCTTCAGGTCAATTGTTTGCCGTTTCGGGATCCCTAACAGGATCATCACCGACAACGACACGCAATTTATGAGCCGCACCTTCATGCAGTATGTCCAAGATCTTGGCGCCAAGGTCTGCTTCGCTTCTGTTGCTCATCCGAGAAGCAACGGTCAAGCGGAGAGGCAAATGCTAAAGTGCTGCGCGGGCTCAAGACCAGAACTTTCGACAGGTTGCGCAAGTGCGGAAGAAACTGGATCGAGGAGCTACCGGTGGTTCTTTGGTCGATCAGGACGACGCCAAATCGAGCCACTGGCCAGACACCTTTCGCTCTAGTCTATGGAGCAGAGGCAGTTCTCCCCACGAAACTCGTATACGGGTCGCCTCGAGTGCTCGCTTATGATGAGCTTGAGCAAGAGCAGCTGCGACAAGATGACGCGCTGCTCCTTGAGGAGGATCGTCTTCAGGCTGCTGTACGAGCTGCTCGATACCAGCAAGCTTTGCGCCGCTACCATAGCCGCAAAGTTAAAGCCAGAAGCTTCGAGGAAGGCGACCTTGTTCTTCGGTGCATTCAGTCCGCCAAGAATTCCAACAAGTTGACGCCGAAGTGGGAAGGCCCTTATCGGGTGAAACAAGTCACTAGGCCTGGCGCTGTCCGCCTTGAGACCGAAGATGGCGTACCAGTGAGCAACTCCTGGAACATTGAGCATATTCGTAAGTTTTACCCGTAGGGCGCGGTTGCCGGAACCCGTTCCTGCAACCACCTTTTGTACAAGTCTTGTCGATGTTGCATGTAATCCTTTGTACAAAGCCAGGCACAGATCCTGTGCATAAGTAAAGCTCATGTGCTCCGCACATCTTGTCAATTTCATGCTTTTTTACTTTATATTTGCATGCGTTATCTGACACTTTGTGCAGCACCTACCCCTGGTAAGCAATAACGAGCTATAAGGCTCCATGCCTTTATTTTCTCTTCTTTCTTTTTCTCAAAAAGGAAAGGAAGGTTCCCTCGCCCACAAGTTTCCCGGGGGGGAAGGAGAAGATGATGGTGTGGATCAGGCATCGTTCAAGCAAGTTTTCGCCAAAGTTTGAGCAAACGACAGAAAAGCTAAGTTGCCAAAGTTTGAGAAATTAGTTTTTAAATTTTAAAGTTATCTTCCTTGAACGACCGTGCTTTGTATGGAAAACCTGTGCGCGGAGGAACCAACTCGTAGCTAGTTGCGCCCTTACTTTGTTTCGAGTCCGCTCAACAACTTAAGTGAGCTGCGACTAGTTGCGACAAGGTTTCTTGTCGGAAGCGGCACCGCCAGCAGGCTGCTGATGTCCCGCACTCAGCGCTCGCGGCAAAGGTGCCTGCGCCGTCAACTTCCCTAAAAGCGTAGGGTAAAAACATACAAAGGAAGGGAGCAAGTAAAGGAAATAACATAACAATCTCTACCCAAAATAAAGTTATATTACAAGATAGCATGTCGCAGCTCTAATAGATTGTTCTCATGATATGGCTAGCAGCGACAAGAAAGAGAAAAGGAAACGGGCGGCCTAATCTACGCGATCGCCCTCAACCCTCTTAATCTCGCTCACCTTGTCCACAATGGGTGCGACAAGGGCCTTGAGCGCATCCAGATCAGCATCCGGCGGCAAGGATTTGAGGACGTTGGTGAGGTTGAGGCCTGGATTGCGGAAGGCCACCTTCACCAGCACCTTCTGAAGAACCCCCGCACAGATTCTGCGTGACTCGTCGGCCAGCTGCTTTGGGATCTTCTCCCGGAGTCGCTGGAGGGCCGTCGCCACGCCCTTGAAGAACAGGCTGAGCTTGGCGCTGGGTTGGAGGTGCTCGTCGGAGGAGTACCCGAGCTCCTCCATCCCCAGCTGCGCCAGCTCCCCGTCGATGGCGGCGGCAATATTCACCAAACCCTCAGTCCAGTGCTCCACGGTCTCCCTGAAGGCGTCGTGGGCGGCAGCAGCATTCGCCAGCAGCACCTCGTCGGCCTTGATCTTCTCCGACAAGGCCACCTCCCGCTCCCTGGCGCCGTCCAGCGTCTGAGTCAAAGTGGCCAGCTTCAACTCGAGGTCCGTGTTGGAGTCCTTGGCGGCACTGAGCTCCTTGCTCCTCTCTGTGAGAAGGCCCTGCAGTTCACCATGAGCGGCAGAATCCTTCTCGCGCTCACGCTTGAGAGCGGTAAGCTCCTCGCCACTCGCCCTGAGATCAGCCTCCAGCTGCGCTACCTTTGTCTCCAGCTCCTTCTTGGCGGCCTCGGCAGCTTCGGCAGCATCCCTCGCTTCCTTGACAGCCCCGCCAATTGCTTGCTCCCGCGCGGCAAGTTCCTCTTCGTGGCTGTCAAGGTTCACCTTGCGCTGCGCCAACTCGCCTTCCTGCGTGAATAGGTTTTCGGCGACAAGCCGTTGCTTCTCTTCAGCCTCAGCCTTCTCGAGGAGGAAGGCTTTCCGCTCCTCGAGAAGTTGCTCGCGCTCCTCCGCCAAGGACCGGAGAGCTTCCTGCCTGAGGCCTCGGAGCTCCTCCGCGCGCTTCTCAATATCAACCCCCTCCTTCGCGACAAGCGCCTCTCGGGATGCCAGTTTGGCTTGGCGGGCGCGGTAAAGCGACGTCAGCTTCCGCAGCAGCCGCTCCTCCTCAGGCTCGTTGCTGCTACTGCTTGGCCTGTCGACCACTGTCAGCCCAGCAGAGGCGAGCACCTCTCCATCCAGGATTTCTCCATCGACCGGCACCCTGGAGCTTGACGCCCAGGGGAGCTTGATGAAGATACCGTCGCCGGCCTTCAAGTAGGCGCCGGGCTGGGGCTCTTCGGAACCTGGCGCTACAGCATCGGCGGAGGGATCGGCGGTCGGCGCAGCGCCTGGCGCTCCTGCGGCCTCGGGGCCGTCAGTGCGATCGCCGGATCCCTCGCCCGCTTCTGCGGCGGCAGCCTTGGCGGCCTCTTCGCCGGCGGGATCATCAGCACCGGCCTCTTCTGCGGTGGCGGCGGCGTCGTCATTGTTGTCGCGCGCATCCTCCTTGCCGGCGGCCTCTGTCTCCATCGGCTCCGTGGCGGGTGGATCTGACGACCGAACAGGGGAGAAAGGTCAAGTAAATGTTCAAGAAGAGAATCAGAAGAAGAAGAACCCAAGGGGAGTTTTTCAGGCAAAAGGGTTACCTGTGCTTTGATCTGCAGTCGTGGTCTCAACCACCGGAGGATCGCTGACGTTGTCCCTTGCCGGAGAACTGCCCCTTGCCGGAGAGTTCTCCCTTGCCGGAGAGCGCTCCCTTGCCGGGGACTCCTCCCATGGCGGCGTAGTTGAAGCAGATGGCACTTCGGGAGCAGCTTCCGGGCATTCCTGATGAGGCTGTTCTGCTCCTACACAAATCCAACATATAAGATATCAATAGAGTGAAGAGCACCCATGCACACCTGACAGCAGGAAGTAAACTATAAACTTACGCTGGGGCCTGGGCTGGGGGCTGCTTTGAGGAGTAGTTGCCGGGTCCGTCAAGGTGGTCTCAGACACACCCCCTGCTGACACGGTGAGATCATCTTCGATGACAATCACCGGGGCCTTGGCTCTCTTCGCCGCTCTCTGGGCTAGCGTCCTGAAAAGGAATGGATCCAGATCAAAGCAAGTCAGATACAAGACGAAAGCAACAAGATAGCAAGAATTGAAGAACTACGAGGACAGCAAGGGGATCTTACTCTTCTTCTTCATCATCGGAGCTGAGCGCGGAGAGATCGAAGTCCGGCTCGCCTCCGGTGCGGCGAGGCGGAGGAGTAGGCTCCCTCGCCCACTTGGCAGGAGCAGTGGTGGCGGACCGGGAAGACCCCGCTCCAGTTGCCGCAGCGGCGTGAGGCGCTCCCGCGGCAACAGTGCTTGCCGCGGTAGAGCGTGTCGCGCGGCTCGGCGGCTGTTGACCCGTCTGCCGCTCCGCTACGTCCGCGGCCTTGCAAAGATGCCTCCTTGCCGGAGCCGGGGGCTCCGCCTGCGGCAAGCTGTCTGAAGGTTCGGGCTCCTCCTCGCCGGGCTCGCTCGGCTCAGCTTTAGGGCCGGCAAGATCTTCCTCACCGGCAAACTCCTCGCGCTCGGCAAGGCTTGCCACCTCTGCTGCCTCTGCCTCCTCCACGGTGAACCCGAACACGCCCGCGGCAGCAGCTGCTGCCGCCTCTTCCAGCCTGGTGGCGATGCGCTGCATCTCCGCATCGGTGGTGTCGCGGGTGAGGCTCTTCTGCTCATCAGCGCGGACCGACACTTCTACCAAGTCATCGAAGAACGCCCGCACGGCATCATCCGTAGGTTCTTGCCAAGTTGGGGCGATTCCGTGAGAATCACACAATGGCATCATCGCGCGGATGCGGTCAAGTGAAGAATTGTTGCACAGCGGAACGACATTCCGCGGCAACATAAATGGGTGCAGAGGGTCGTGCTTGAACAGCTCCAGAAGCATCGCGTCTAATTCCAAGACCGTGAAGTTGAAATTGAGGCCCGGGCGCAGCCTCATGATATCCGCCGAGTTCTTGAACTCCCAGGCGGGTCTCCCCCTCTCCTGCAGGGGGGCGATACGGCGGCAAAGGAAATCTGCGCCTACAGCGCCTACAGTGAGCCCGGCAAGCCTGAGGCGAAGGATGCGGGTGACGGCAATCTTCAGCCTGTCATCTTCCGGGGCCACGTTGCTCCAATCATTGCCGCGTACTATTGGGGCTTGGCGCACGGCAGTGAACGGCTGCGGGTTCTCCTCGACGATCCAGCACCACTCTGCTCTCCACTCCTCCCACATGCTGCGGAGCTCACCCTCCAGACATGCTTCCTTCTTGCCGACTCTCGAGATCCAAGCGATCCCACCGGCAAGAGGCTCTCCTCTCTCAACCCGAGGCATGAAGAAGTGGCGGAAAAGGGCTACGTTTGGGTGGACTCCGACAAAGTTTTTGCACAGATGTGCGAAAACTGCCATGGTCAGAACGGCGTTGGGGGTGAAGTCAAGGAGGCAGAACCCGTAGGTGTTCATGATGTCGCAAAAGAATTCAGAGAAAGGCGGGCAGAGCCCGCAGTAGAAGAACAACACGAAAAAGGGGTACCCGTTCGGAGCCATCCTCGAAGCGGTGGCCGGGAGTACCCTCGTGCGCGGATGCGCTCGCGTCTCCGTCGACCAGAAGAGGTAGTAGTACTCCCTCAGCTCCTTCGCACCGAGCTGAGGGGAGAAGAGGGCCCGCTCCTTCCGCAGCGCCACGAGCCGCTGCGCCTCGGCCGACTTCACGCCCTTCCCCTTGTCGGCTTTTGGAGCCATGGCGGAGGTGGCGGGGGAGATCGGCGGCGTCGGTGGAGCTGGTTGCAATGGTGGGGCGGAGCGCTGCTCTCCTTCGACTTCGGGAAGAAGGGGGGAGCGGCGGAGATTTGTGAGAATGGAGCAACAACCGGCAAGGTGGGCGAACTGCCCCTGTTTCCCCTGCTTATAAAGAGGGAGGGGGAGGACGTTTCGCCCTTCCGAATAAAGAAACCACCCACGATCTCTCCCACGATGCCGCATTCAACGCGTGCCGTTCGGGGAGGGCGCGGTGCATACGGAGCAAGATTCGGCGTAACCCAGGCCGCGTGTGCCCGTGCCCTGTTTTGGGCCTGGCCCAACAGCGCTCGGCACCGTGTGTGGCCCTGGCCCAGGGGCTCCTGTCGGTGTACTAGAGTAGGGGTACCCTAGTATCCCGAACTTGTGCACGGGCAGTTGCAACACCCCGCGGCGAGGCTTGCCGGGCGACCGCCAAGGTCCTCCATGGTTCCCTTGGAGCCATTCAAGAACAAAGTATTCAAGCCAAGGAGACAAGGCCCCGGCAAGAGGAACTTGCCGGGAAGGCCAACCAAGGCATCCCAAGGAACTTGCCGCGACGCGCCGCGCGTCCCGGCAAGGCAACAAGGCCCCGGCAAGAGGAGTTTGCCGGGAAGATCAACCAAGACACCTCAAGGCCTGGTGAGCGACAAGCTTCCGGGCGCGACAAGACGACGACCGCGGCAAGGCACTTGCCGCGGCAAGTAACCACCCTGTACCCTGCCGTTTGGGTGACGCAGATGGGCATTTAATGCCTTTGTCCCCTGCCGTCAGGGTTAGGTAGGATACACTGTGCAACTAGGTGTACCAACCGCAACACTTTTTACGCTTTTACCCTTCTCTACGTTGCCACCTGTCGGTGACCCCTTGAGCATATAAAAGGAGGCCCATGCGCAACGTAGAGGGGGTTCGACTCATTCGGAAGCCAGAAAAACACTTAGCTCTCTCGAGCAAGAACACAATACAATCGGACAAGCAGCAGTAGGAGTATTATCTCTCCGGAGAGCTCCGAAGCTGGGTAAACTGCTCGTGTGCTTCGCCTCGATCCGCTCTTCGTGTGATCTCCGCCCCCCGCCGAACCGAAAGGGGCCCGGTCCGCCGGCCCCATAGGTGTTCGTGGACCAGTTTTCCCGACATTGCCATTAATGGAGGAAGTAAGATTAAGCATGTTACGTAAATTTGCATCTAAACTAGCCTTCATTTCTTTGATAATTTCGTTTTGATAAAAGCATAAGAGGGTGGTATATTCAACCTTATCATTCATGGGGTGCCCAAATATTGTTTTCATTCTATCATAGGTATCTATAGCATCCCCTTCAAGAAAACCTCCTTCAAAAATAGAATCTAGAACTTGCTTGAAAGAAGCGAGTAAGCCAACAAAGAAACTTTTTAAGTAAACCTCAATTTGATATTGTGGTACATAGCTAGCCCGGATCCTTAATAACCTATCCCAAGCATCTTTTAATGACTCATCTAGTAAATAACGAAAAATTCCGGAGTCATCTTCATCAAAATTATTCAAACTCTCATTGGTAACCCCGGTAGGTCTTTCCATAGCATCATTATTTATGAGCTTAGAGAGGACAGAGGGACTGTCCAAGATACTGAAACCCTGGAAAGAACCCTTAATTCTTTTTTATTCGGCCATGGCAACAGGAAGGCAAGTGAGAGAGAAGAGATTGGGAAAGAGAGTGCGAATAAAACTGCAAGGGTGAAGTGGGGGAGAGGAAAATGAGAGGAAAATGGCAAATAATGTAATGCAAGGGAGATGAGTTTGTGATGGGTACTTGGTATGTCTTGACTTGAGCGAAGACCTCCCCGACAATGGTGCCAGAAATCCTTCTTGCTACGTCTTGAGCTTGTGTTGGTTTTCCTTGAAGAGGAAAGGGTGATGCAGCAAAGTAGCGTAAGTATTTCCCTCAGTTTTTGAGAACCAAGATATCAATCCAGTAGGAGGCTCCTCAAAAGTCCCACGCACCTACACAAACAAACAAGAACTCGCAACCAACGCAAATAAGGGGTCCTTCACGGCCACTTGCGGAAGTGAGATCTGATAGAGATAATATGATAAGATAAATATATTTTTGGTATTTTTATGATATAGATTGGAAAAATAAAGATAAGTAGATTCAAAGATTATAAGATAAAAGCTAGACCCGAGGGCCATAGGTTTCACTAGTGGCTTCTCTCAAGATAGCATAAGTCACTACAAGGAAAAGGCCTACTAATGGCGCACCTGTTTTGGCTACTAATGGCGCACTACAGGTGCACCATTAGTACCACGCCACTAGTATATTTTAGTAATGGCGCACCACAGGAGCGCCATTAGTATCTGGTATACTAATGGCGCACCACATGGAAGTGCGCCATTAGTAACATTTTTTTTAATTTTTTTTAATTTTTTCTTAATCTGAGGTCACTATTTCACATATGAGATATCCAACACATATATATATACAACAAGCATCCATATAACAACCATATCCAACACACAAGTTTCATCATATATACATACATAGCCAACACATAGTTCCATCGTTACATATTACAAAAGTTTCACATTGTTCATCCAAGAATGTTATCCATCAATTCACAAAAGTTTCACATTGATACAAAATAAAAACACAAATGGAAAAGAAGCACTCCATCCATGCAAGCTTCCGTGAATTAAATCAAATCTGCAAAATGATAAACAAGAAGTTAGAAGAAGAAGAAGAAGAGAAGAAGAAGAAGAAGACTAGAAGAATACTAGAAGAAGAAGAACACTAGAAGAATACTAGAAGAAGAATAAGAAGAATAAGAAGAAGACTATAAGCTTATTATTTAAACTTGATCATTTTGTGCTAACATAAGTTATTTTGGAGCTAACCTATAGGAAACTAAGCATATAAGCTCTAAGTTAGCATATTAGAGCCAACTTAGGTAAAATGAAGCTAACCTATGTCATTTTGGAAAAGAAGAAGAATAAGAAGAAGACTATAAGCTTATTATGTAAACTTGATCATTTTGTGCTAACATAAGTAATTTTGGAGCTAACCTATAGGAAACTAAGCATATTAGAGATAACATAGGTAACTAAGTATATATAAATATATATCATTTTGGAGATCTAACATACCTGACATAATTCAGTTCTCATTGTTCTTCTCCTTCTCCTTCCTCAGCCTGATGCGCCAAGAGCGGCGAGGCGGTGGAGGCAGCTGTGGGATGTAGTCTTCTACCACAATTGGTATTGTCATGTCGCCCAGCTGTGGGATCGCCGGCGCCACCACCGGTGCATGGTCATTGTCAGGCACCACCACCATCGCGAGGCCACCTTCAGGCAGGACGGGCACGACCATCTCTAGGTCATCCTCAACCACCACCATCTCTTGCCCATGGTCAGCCACCACCATCTCTTGCCCATGGTCAGCCACCACCATCTCTTGCCCTTGGTCAGCCACCACCAGCGCTAGGTCATCCTCAGCCTGATGCCTATCGTCATCCTGCAGCTCCTCATCCCCACTCTGCTCCTCTTCTCCCACACTCCAGTCTAGATCATCCTTCTTGTTGTCTTTGCTGCTGCCAGAATCGCTGCTACTTTCGCTAAAGCCAGAATCGATGTTGCTTTTGCTACAGCCATAATCGCTGCTGCTTTGGCTGTAGCCAATGTCGCTGCTGCTGCTCCCATTGCATGTCTAAATGCAACAATGGCCGTTAACAATCGATGTGAGACAAAACCAAATGTAGAGGAATAAGAAGAGGCAGAACGTACTGGCATCATCATCGTCAGCGTAGCGCATGCAACACATAGTCGCGTTGACACCTTCACGGTGAGCATGGTGGCGTCGTCGGCGTACCTGAAGAGAAGGAAGTACCCCAGCCGCAGGTCGTAGGCACAGTAGAACTTGTCCCACCCACGATACAAGTACAAGTGGCCCTCCTTGATCACCAACTCCACATCCCACAGCCTGCGAAACCCGCTGTCGGCCTGTCGCAACTTCACATTATTTGGCGGATCTTCACCCAGCATGTTCATAAAACTGTCAGGCAGCCTCTGAAGTTTGGGACAATGAGTGATGTAGCAAACAACAAATATCATAATGAGATGGGTGAAGGGGAGATCTCTCCTTTTATATACCTGTGTCATGGATGATACTGAAGTCCCAAGTATGACATTGAAGAACTCGGAAGCATCCAACTCGTACTGCGGTGTGGCAGAGCAGCGGTGGCTGCTTCCCCCCCCATCTCTGATAAGAAGGAGAAGAGACCAATTAGTACCCTTACAACATTATCATACAACATTATAGAAGCATAAATCATGTAAAATACTTAAGTCACTTAAGTCAATGAATCCGAGGAGATAAGAGACAAAGGAACAAAAAAAAGGTATGCGTAAACAACTGCAGGAGCCCATTAATCACATGGATTCCATGGTAAAGGGATGACAGGCAAGCAATCACTACCAGGGGCAAAAAACAACTACTCTTAATAAAGACATTAGTAAGAAAAGTTAACTGAGATTTATAACTGAAAACATCTCCTGCCAGGTAGTGCTAGAAACTTCCCCTAGAAACAGATACAGAAAACAACCACTGCCCCATAGTGCAGTAAATGTTCATAGCGAGGCCGACAAATCTAGGAAATTTAAGCGATAAAGGACAAATCTGGCTGGCCCAAATTTATAAGTAAAGGAAGTCATAAGTCTTTCATATACATAATACATAGAGCATTAGGAGGATTTTGACAGATTGCCCACCACTGATTCCAGATGCATCTCATTCGTATATATAAATATAATGAACCCTTGATACATTGCCCAGCTTTTTAACCTCAGTTATGCATCCGTGGCAAGTGAAGATGTCAATCACAAAGGTCGAAAGCCAAACTGCTAGTGAGGAAGCAGCCGTGCAAACACACGCATATAGGAGTATATAGGAATAGATTGTGGTGCAAGGAGGGACTCAGACTCGACCACCTACTGGCGCAGTGTTTATAATGTGGATGTGGTAGACCAGAGAGATGATATACAATGAATCCTAGAAGGTACAGTACTTTTTTTCTGTGCTGTTCAAGGTTAACAATAGAGCAGTCGCCGACAAAGAAAGAAGAGAATCCTAGAAGCTATGTAGAGTGTCCTCCTCTGTATAGTGCCACGGCCACACAGTAAACATGTAGTACCCTGACCGTGTATCATACTACAAGCTATCTGAGCAGCTCCACACTCAAGCATGTACTCAGTAAATACTAACGGCCATCTATCCCATATGCAAGATATAAACGAATCCCAAGAGAAACTGGATACAGAGACTAGAGAACAAAAAAAGTATGTGGACAAACTGCAGTAACCCATTAAGCACATGGATTGCATGGGAAAGGGACAACACGCAATCATTAGCAGAGACAGAAACCTAGCCTTAATCAAGACAATATTATGATGCAAAGGCCTATTTCAACTTTCTTCTTCTTCTAATTATCTAAACCTAAATCTAGCACTAACCTAAACCAACCACTAACCTAAACCTATCAATAACCTAATTAAACCTAAACAGCAAAGAAAAACAGTAGAAAAAAACAAAAAAATGCTCACCTTGGCTCCGGGGGCAGGGGGTGGTGGTGGACGGCCGCGGTTAGGGCAGCGGCGGCGGGCCTGGCTCCGGGGGGGCACGAGGCGGACGCAGGGGGCCCGCGGCAAGCCTGGCTCCGGGGGCGGCGCGGGCGCAGGGGCGGCGGCGAGCCTGGCTCCGGGGCCGGCGCGGGCGCAGGGGCCGACGGGCAGGTGGTGGGGGCGGCGCCGTTTGGGCGACGGGGCGCCGGGCGGTGGCGGGTGGTGGGGGCGACGGGGCGAGGGGCGGTGGGGCCAGGGGGCAGTGGCGGGTGGCGGCGGCGGGTGGTGGTTGGGACGGTGGGGCGACGGGGTGAGGGGAGGTGGGGCAAGGGGGCGGCGAGGGCAGGGGGCGACGGGGCGAGGGGAGGTGGGGCTCGGCATTACTAACAATTTTTTTTATTTTTTTTGAAACTACTAATGGCGCACAGTGGGTGTGGTGCGCCATTACTATGTCAACTAGTAATGGCGCACTATACAACGGTGAGCCATTAGTAACAATTTTTTTTTCAAAACTACTAATTGCGCACCACACACCAGGTGCGCCATTAGTAATATGTTACTAATGACGCACCAACACATGATGTGCCATTAGTATATAGTAATGGCGCACCAGATGTCTGGTGCGCCATTAGTGGCCATATCATCTATAGCCCTTTTCCTAGTAGTGATTATTACGGTGGGTGAACAAATTACTGTCGAGCAATTGATAGAAAATCGGATAATTATGAGATTATCTAGGCATGATCATGTATATAGGCATCATGTCCGTGACAAGTAGACCGACTCATGCCTACATCTACTACTATTACTGCACACATCGGCCGCTATCCAGCATGCATCTAGAGTATTAAGTCCATAAAGAACAGAGTAACGCATTAAGAAAGATGACATGATGTAGAGGGATAAACTCATGCAATATGATATAAACCCCATCTTTCTATCCTCCATGGCAACAATACAATATGTGCATTGCTGCCCTTGCTGTCACTAGGAAAGGACACCGCAAGATTGAATCCAAAGCTAAGCACTTCTCCCATTGCAAGAAAGATCAATCTAGTAGGCCAAACCAAACTGATAATTCAAAGAGACTTGCAAAGAACTTAATCACACATAAAAGAATTCAGAGGAGATTCAAATATTTCTCATAGATAAACTTGATCATAAACCCACAATTCATCAGATCTCGACAAACACACCGCAAAAAGAGTTACATCGAATAGATCTCCAAGAAGATCGAGGATAACTTTGTATTGAGATTCAAAGAGAGAGAATAAGCCATCTAGCTAATAACTATGGACCCGAAGGTCTATGGTAAACTACTCACAACTCATTGGAAGGGCCTTGGAGATGATGTAGAGGCCCTCCGTGGTCGATTCCCCCTCCGGCGGAGCGCCGACAAAGGCTCCAAGATGGGATCTCGCGGATACAGAAGGTTACGATGGTGGAAATAGTTTTCCGTGGTGCTCCTCTGTGGTTTCAGGGTACGTGGGTATATATAGGAGGAAGAAGTAGGTCGGTGGACGCTCGAGGGGCCCACGAGGGTGGGGGCGCGCCCACGTGTAGGGGGCGCGCTAGGCACCCTCGCGGCCGCCTCCTCTTTTGCTTGACGTCCACTCCAAGTCCCCTGGATCACGTTTGTTCCAAAAAGATTGCTTCTGAAGGTTTCATTCTGTTTGGACTCCGTTTGATAATCTTTTCCTTCGAAACACTGAAATAGGCAAAAAAAAACAGCAATTCGGGCTGGGCCACCGGTTAGTAGGTTAGTCCCAAAAATGATATAAAAGTGTAAAGTAAAGCCCATAAACATCCAAAACGGGTAATATAATAGCATGGAACAATAAAAAATTATAGATACGTTGGAGACATATCAACGAGCTGGGCGTGGGCGGCCGCGATCTGGGTTTGGATGGGTTCCGTCGTTGCAAGGTATGCGGCAGAGGAACGGATGGCTGCTCGAATGCTCTCGGCGATTGCCAACTCTTCGGTCGTGGGTTGCTGACCGTTGTCGTAGAAGCTTCGTTTGATTTGTGCGGTGACCGCCACAAGCTGTGTGTGGGCGGCCTCGATATGGTTGTGGGCGGCCTCCATCAGGGCTAAGGTCGCCGCTGTGGAACAGACATCTGTTGTGCCGCTCTAGCCAGCTGCTATCCCTGAGGCAGATGTTGCTGCCACCACCTGAGAAGCAACGACGGCCGTTTGGGCTGCTGTGGCTGCCCGGTCGCAGATTGCGGCCGCACTCATGCACGTTGTTAGCACGTGCATGGCGGTTGCGGCCGCGCTCTCCCCAGAGTGGGCCGCCGAAGTTGCCCTCACGACGCGGGTCCACATCCCCATCTTTCAGCAGCGACGATTGAACAGTGAAATGATATTTGGGGAGCGAGCTAGTGTGCTTGACACGCTGGCTGTGGACTGTAGCCGACGCATCTTCTCGCGTAAGCCATAGGCGTACTATACACCAACGGTGCTCCAGGATATTTTGTAGTGCATCTCACACGATTGGTGATAATAAACTGTGTGGGATCTACTGGATTTTTAATTTTGATTTGAATTACATAATGGGGTCACGGCGGCAATGGATGGTGTTCGAATTGCTAGACCTTTTATCTGCAGTGAACATGCAACTATATGTGTGTCGTAATTTTTTTGGAATTGTTCATGGTTCGTTTGGACATTTTTATAAGGTAACTTGGTTTTCTAGGAATTTCAGGTGCACAATTCAAAATTAAACCACATGCTCCAGTCCATAAAAACGGGTTGCAAAATCAAATGTTTGTCCTTGCTTGCAAGCTTAGGTCACATGCAGGAAATGAGAATGAATGTCAAACACCTTGACACTATCGCTCAGCCGCTAACATTGAGATACATGCTTTTAACATTCTAGTAAATCAAAAACTCATTTGAAATTCATGAAACTTGACATGATATCATGGAACGGCAGCGACATGCGTGCCGTGGTAAAAATATTGTCCCATTTGGGGCAGGTGTGGGTATAAGCTTCTCACAAACCAGAGCTTCTCTCAAAACAAGCCTGATGGTTTCAGTAGGGTACATGCCACCTTGGGGGACGAAACGCTATATGTTGCCTCTTCTTACTTTCAAATGTTTCTCGTGTCAACATAGAACAACACGAGTGCTCTGTCCATTTTTGGGATTTTTTTAGAGTTCGTTTTGACATTTTTATGCATTAATTGCGTTTTCAATGCATTTATGAGCACAATTCAAATTTGAACTACATGCACATGCTCTAATGCATATAAATTGGTTGAAATTCAAATTTGTGTCCTTGGTTGCATGCTTAGGTCCCATGTAAGAAATGGGAATCAATGTCTGTCGGTGTACAAAAGTAGGGGCTCCTTTTTGTACCCCTTTACTTGTGCATGGGCAGTCAGAGCCGCTCCCACGGCCCCACTTAGCAGGGCAGAGGAGGGAAGCCGAAGCCACAAGACAGTCAAAGCAACGCCAAGACAGAGACACGAAGAGCAAGAAGGCGAGGCAGACTCCCCCGGCAAGGCCCTTGCCGGGGCAGCTTGCCTAGTGCTAGCGGAGCACGCAACCCTTGAGCCCGAGGGTTCCAACACCATCAACCACATTGGAACCAAGGCTCGGGAGGCGCCTCCGTGATGGCATACAAATCTTCATGAAGATCATAAACACACAAGACCAGATGAGGACCAGAAGTCGCGACGATCCTCAGCAAGATCCTTGCCGAGGAAGCCCACGAGACCTCCGGCAAGATCCTAGCCGGGGACGGCCGCGGTGCCCTGGCAAGACCCTTGCCGGGGCCCCGACATGACCCTTGCCGAGGACATCAACGGGGCCGTGGTCAGGCCTGCACCTGCCAAGGCTCCACCGCAGCTCCCATGCAGTTGCCAGCCCAGCCAGCCAGGCTGGCACCTGCGCGGCAACGTGCGGCCTCTAGACCGTTTCAGCAAGCACCTGCGTGGTGGCATGCAGATCTTCGTGAAGACGCTACCACCGCGCCACCTCAGCAGCCTACCAGCCTACATGGCGGCGCCCGCCTCGCTAGCCTGGACGCGTGTCAGAGCAAGGCGAGGCGGCAACAAAGCGAGGGGACACCTAAGGGGCGCATTTAATGCGTCTTGTCCCATAATGATAGGCAATAAACTTGTACACTGTACCCTTTCCACCTCCTATGTGCCACTGTGGCATCCCCTTTTTCCTATAAAAGGAGGCCCGAGGCGTACTGGAGAGGGATTTGGATTTTTGGACTACGCACGCATCATAGCTCGTTCAAGAACACAAGAGCAGTCAAATATACACCAAAGTAAGACTAGGGAATTATGCACTCTCGCGGCCCGAACCTGGGTACGATATGTGTACTGGCTCTTAGACCCGCTCTTCCCACAACCCCATGCCCGCCGACCGTAGTAGGGATTCCTTTGATCCCATAGGTGTCGTTCCCACCGACATCTTTGGCGCACTAGGTAGGGGGCGCAGTTGTGAGAATCTGGTCTAGCGGCTAGTCTAGCATCTCTTCATCGCCATGGCTTCCAAGGAAGAAGGCGATCGAATGAGCAGCATCATGTGCGGATGCAGCGAAGGCTCGCGCAGCGACAGAAAAGCTAAGTCACGTAAAAACTTTGAGCAATTCTTTTTGTGTAAGGTTATTCTCCTTGGAGATCCTTCCCTCTTTATATGAAACCTGCACGCAACGGGACCCTTCTGCTATTGGCAACGCCTTCGTTCTATTTCGAGTCCGCTCAACAGGTCGACCGGCTGCGTCGAGAATGGCAGGGTTGCCTTCCACTATTGTTTCGAGTCCGCTCAACAGTTTGGGCGGCCGCGCTGAGAACGGAAAGGTGGCTCGCTCGGTAGCAAGCACACCCGGCTATTGAGGATCCATCCTCAAGGCGCCGCAGCCTAGGTTTACGCGTTGGCAAGCCTACCCAATTAACAAAGGGTGGACATATAGAGAGAGATCAAATTAGAAAATAACATGCATTGTTTCAGAGTACTACAGAGTTATATTACATCAATCGTTGCTACGGTTCTAAATAAGATAAAAATCATCTTGGTCGTGAACCTGCAACGACAACAAGAAAAGGGGTGCCTAGTCCCGGCGCTGGCCCTCCACCCTCTCGATTCTGTCGACGCGGCTGATGATGGGCTTGATGCGCTCCTTGAGCGGCGTGAGGTCCACATCCTCCAGCAAGCTCTCCAGCGCGGAGTCAAAGTTGAGGTTGGGGTACCAGTCCGCCACCTTGGTGAGGACCATGGTCATGGCACCCCAGCAAAGCTGTCGGGCCTCATTGGCCAGAGAGCTCGCTCTGTTAGAGCGGAACTGCTCCATGGCTCCAAGGACGCCCTTGAAGGACAGGGTCAGCTTGGCGTTGGGGCTCACGTTCGGCTTTGGGGTGTACCTCACATTCGACATCCCCATAGCAGCCACCTTCCCGGTGATCCTATTGGCGACGTCGGTAAGGCGGCTGATCCAGAGGTTCTCACCCTTCATGAAATCTTCGTGGTTGGTGGCTTCGTTCTTCCGCAGCTACCTCTCCTTCTCCAGGCTCTTGGTCAGGGTCTCCTCCCGGGCCTTGACTTCTGAAAGCGTCCCCTCAAGACCCTCCATCTTCAGCTTCACGTCCTTCATGGAGTCGTTGGCATGGGTGAGCAGCTCGGCCTTGCCGAGGACTTGGGGCTGCGCCACCCTCAAGGCGCAGTTGACCGTGTCCCTCTCCTTCACCAGCTCCCCGGCCGTGTTCTTCAGGCCGTCCAGCTCCACCTCTAGCTCCTTCACCTTATTACTATGGGCCAGGGCTTGAGCATCGAGTGCCTCTTTGTGCCTCTGCTCCAGTTCCCGGGTCCGCTATGCGATGAGCTTATCGACCTGCTCATCCTTGCTGCGAAGTGTGGCAGCGAGCGCCGCCTCACGAGCGACGAGGTCCTCCTCCTAGGAGTTCAGCTCGGCCTGGTGCTGGTGCCGGGCGGCCTCGGCCCTGGCGGCTTGTTCCCTTGCCGCCTCCTGGGCCTTCTCGATGTCGGCCTACTTCATGATGAGCTCCTGCTTGCGCTCGGCTAGCTGATCTTGCACGGCCTTCAGCTCTTCATGGGCCTGGCAGAAACAGGCCTGCGCCTCAGCGGTGCGCTCCTCGAGATCTGCCTCTGCCTTGCCCGCTGCCGCCTCCCTGGACTTCACCTTGTCCAGACGAGCGCGGTGGAGCACCTGGAGCTTCCAGAAGCTGGCACCCATGGCCCAGAGAAGTTGCTCCTCTTGGGAGCCACCGCCACCGGCGCTCGGTTCGTCGACAACCTCAAGCCCGGTGGCGGCAACCACCTCATCATCGAACACCTCCCCTCAGTCGGTGCCCTGGTGCCCGCCGTCCCTGGAAGGTGGACGAACAAGTCGTCGCCCACCTTCAAGTACCTGCTCGAGCTGGAGGCAACGGAGGAGGAGGGTTGATCGTCAACTACCTCCTCCTCGGCAGCGGCCTTGCCGGCCTCCTCGGCGGTAGGCTTGCCGCTCTCTTCGGCAGACCCCTTGGCAGTGTCCTCAGCAGTGGTCTCGGTGGCCTCCCCGACGGCAATCTTGTCGGCCTCGGCCTCGGCGTCCTTGGCAATATTCATGATAACAGCATTAACGTCTTCCTGATCTGCCAAGGGAGGCTCTGGATGCCGGAAAGGAGAATGAGGCAAGGCCAAGGTCAAGGCTCAAGAAAAAAGAAGAAAGAAGGAAAAGGAGGAATGGAAAGCAGGTGACCTACCCATGCCAGGATGAGAAGAAGTGGCCCCCTCACCGCCAACATCTGTTGCCGGGACGGAGCCACCAGTGCCCAAGTCCACCTCCTTCTCCGTGTGCATGGGCTCAGTACTTGGGGACCTTGCAGGGGACGTCCCTCGAGGTGGTGTGGTTGATGGGGCGGCGTGTTGGGGGTGGCCCTCGGCGGCTCCTCCTACTGTTGTCCTCCTCCTGCAGCCACGGCAAGGTCAGTACCAAAAGATTGTACCCCGGCGCACGTAGATAAGGAGTAAGTGGTGGACGCACGCTGGGGGCTGCGCCGGGGGCTGTTGTCCGGGCTGATCTCCACCACCGGCGTGTGTGAAGCGCCCGCCGGGGGCTGGTCGCCCACTGACGCCCTGGCCCTCTTTGCCACCCTCTGGGCCACCGTCTCCCTATTCCTGCAAAGACGAAAACAAGTCACGAAAAGTGGCGCAGTCTGAAAGAGCGGAGGTGAAGAAGGGCGAGCACTTACTCGTCCTCCGCCTCCTCTTCCGCTGCCTTCCTTTTCCTCCTCGGGATGAGAGACCCAAAATCAAAGTCGACTCCAGGTTAACATCTGCGGGAGGAGGAGAAGGGGAGGGAGTCCGGCGACGCTTGGACGAAGAAGAGGTGGTCGCTTTCTTCTTCGCCATCGCGGTCTTCGCCATCTTCTTCACCGTCGCGGCCCTCGTCTGGCGCATGGACTCCCCCTGGGCCCCTTGCCGCGGCTCGGTCCTCCTGGGCCGGACCTGCTCGCAAGAGCTGGCCCGCCGTAGGACATGTCCCCTTCCCGTGGCTGGAGGGTCGTCGGCCTCGACCTTTTCCTTGGTCGACTCCTCGACCACCTCCTCAACAAGGGGGGCTCCGATATTGGCACCACTGGCCTCCCCGGCAGCCCCCGCCCACTGGGCGAGCTCCCTCTCCTTCGCGGCTGTGTTGGCCTCATCCTCCATGCCGCCAGCACTGCAGGCCTCCATGGCGAGCTGCGACTCTGCCACCCTGGCGGCGATGTAGTCGATCTCCGCCTGGGTGGTGTCCTCGATGAGCAGCAGCTCGTCGTGGTCGTAGCCCTCTAACAAGTTGTCGAAGAACTCCTGCACCTCGCGTGCCGGGGGCTTGACCTAGGACGGGTCGAGGCCATGTGCGTTGAAGACCGGCATCATGTCGAGGATGGCAGACTCGCACGTGTTATTGCTCAGTGGGAACACACCTGACGGCAACCCAAATAGGGCCCCCTTGAGGACCTTGCCGGCCTTCATGGCCCTGCCGGTCCTCTCCACCCTGCCATCGGCGAACACATCAAGCTGGAAGAGCCTCTGGCAGAAATGGGCGTGCCCCATCACCGTGAAGTTATGCTTCAGGATGGGGCGGAGCCTCAGGATGTCGGCTGCGTTCCTGAAGTCCCAGGCCGGCCTCCCCTTGTTGTGCAGCGGGGCGATCCGGCGGCGGATGAAGTACGCCCCAATCATCTCCAGGGTGAGCCCGGCCATGGTGAGGCGATGGATCCTGGTGGTGGCAATCGAAAGCTTCGCATCGTCGGTGTCGAGGTCGCCCCAGTCCTCGCCACGGGTCGGCGGGCTCTAACGAACCCGGCAGAACTCTGGCGGGTTCTTCTCCTCGATCCAGCACCACCGACCCTGCCACTCGTCCCACCTCTCCTTGTGGGCACCCTCCGGATACATGCCTTTCTCATGGGCCCTCGGGATCCAAGAGATGCTTCCGGAAAGGGCACCCTCTGGCTGGAGGTGGGGGTAGAAGTAGTGGCGGAAGAGCGTCGTGTTGGGAAGCACCCCGGCGAAGCCCTCGTAGAGGTGGGCAAAGAACGCCATCCACGCCACAGTGTTCGGCATAAGATCCAGAAGACAGAAGCCGAAGGTGCACATGACGTCATCGAAAAAATCAGAGAAAGGGGGCAGAGCCCGCCGGAGAAGAAATACACGAAGAAGGGGTACCAATTTGGTCCGGCCTTGACGTAGTTGGTGGGGATGATGCGCGTGGCAGGATGCCCCATTGTCTCCACCGCCCACAGAGGCTTGAAGAAGTCCTTGAGGTGGAATACATCGACCAATGACGGGGAGAAGTAGGCAAACTACGCCCGCCGCACCGCCGCCTTGTTCTCCGGCGCCTCCCTCTCAACGACATCCTTGGACGCCCCCTTGCCCTTGCCAGTCTTGGGCGCCATGGCGGCTGGGAAAAGGCAGAGGGTCAAAAGCATGGGGGGGGGGCAGCAGCGACAAGCAGAAGCGAGAGCTCGAGGAGGAAGAAGATGGGGACGGCGTTTCCGAGATTGGAGAAAGTGCAGAGGGTAAATGAGCAGCGCGCATGCGCTTATTCATTTTTATGGGGAAGGTGCAGGCCGCCTCTTTACCATTTACTATGACGTGACGCCCGCATGTAGCAGGCACCCCACACATGCCCCCCCGCGTCACGCACGGACCTCCACATCGCGTGTTCAATGCGGGTCGTGGGGAAGCGCAGCGGACGAGAAAAATATCGCGGTAAAAATCAGCCCTGCCTGCCCGCACACCGTTTTGGGCCTAACAAGGCATTGCCCTTATGTGTGGCCCAGGCCCGGGGCTCCTGTCGGTGTACAAAAGTAGGGGCTCTTTTTTGTACCCCTTTACTTGTGCACGGCAGTCAGAGCCACGCCCACGGCCCCACTTAGCAGGGCAGAGGAGGGAAGCCGAAGCCACAAGACAGTCAAAGCAATGCCAAGACAGAGACATGAAGAGCAAGAAGGCGAGGAAGACTCCCCCAGCAAGGCCCTTGCCAGGGCAGCCTCCACAGCTCCGGCAAGAGCCTTGCCGTGGCAGCTTGCCCGGTGCCAGCGGAGCGCGCCACCCTTAAGCCCCGAGGATTCCAACACCATCAACCACATTGGAACCAAGGCTCGGGAGGCTCCTCTGTGATGGCATACAGATCTTCGTGAAGATCATAAAAACACAAGACCAGATGAGGACCAGAAGTCGACGATCCTCGGCAAGATCCTTGCCGAGGAAACCCATGAGACCTCTGGCAAGATACTTGCCGCGGACGGCCACGGTGCCCCGGCAAAAGACCCTTGCCGGAGACATCAACAGGGCCGCAAACAGGCCCGCACCTGCCAAGGCTCCACCGCCGCTCCCATGCAGTTGCCAGCCCAGCCAGCCAGGCTGGCACCTGCATGGCGACGTGCAGCCTCCAGATCGACTCAGCAAGCACCTGCGTGGTGGCATGCAGATCTTCATGAAGACGCTTCCACCGCGCCACCTCAGCAGCCTGCCAGCCTACATGGCACCGCCCGCCTCGCTAGCCTAGACGCGTGTCGGAGCAAGGCAAGGAGGCAACAAATCGAGGGGACACCTAAGGGGCGCATTTAATGTGTCTTGTCCCGTAATGACATGCGATAAGCTTGTACACTGTACCCTTTCCACCTCCTGTGTTCCATTGTGGCATCCCCTTTTTCCTATAAAAGGAGGTCTGAGGCGTACTGGAGAGGGATGGCTTTTTGGACTACGCACGCATCGTTGCTAGTTCAAGAACACAAGAACACTCAAATATACACCAAAGCAGGACTAGGGTATTACGCACTCTCGCGGCCCGAACCTGGGTAAATGATCTGTGTACCGGCTCTTAGACCCGCTCTTCCCACAACCCCGTGCCCGCCGACCATAGTAGGGATTCCTGTGATCCCATTGTTGTCGTTCCCACCGACAATGTCAAACACCCTGCTACCGTCACTCGGCCGCAAACATTGAGATTCCTGGTTTTTAAATTCTAGTAAATCCAAAACTCGTGTGAAATTCATGAAACTTGGCATGCTATCATGGAGCGGCATCAACATGTCATGCTAAATTTTTTGTCCCATTTGGGGAAGGTTTGGGGATATGCTTCTCACAAACCAAAGGTTCTCACAACAAGCCTGATGGTTTTGGTAGGGAACATCCCACCTTTGGGGACGAAACGATATCCACTACCTCTTATTGCTTTCAAAAAATTTCTATTGTCGACATAGAACAACAGAAGTGTTGTGTCAATTTTTGGGATTTTTCGGGGTTCATTTGGACATTTTTATGCATTAGTTGAGTTTTCAATGCATTTATGTGCATAGTTCAAATTTGAACTACATGCACATGCTCTAATGCATATAAATTGGTTGAAAATTCAAATATGTGTCCTTGGTTGCATGCTTAGGTCCCATGCAAGAAATGAGAATGAATGTCAAACACCCTGCCACCGTCACTCGGCCGCAAACATTAAGATTCCTAGTTTTTAAATTCTAGTAAATCCAAAACTTGTCTGAAATTCATGAAACTTGGCATGCTATCATGGAGCGGCATCAACATGTCGTGGTAATTTTTTTCCCATTTGGGGCAGGTTTGGGTATAAGCTTCTCACAAACCAGAGCTTCTCACAACAAGCCTAATGGTTTCGATAGGGAATGTTCCACCTTTGGGAACGAAATGATATCAGCTGCCTCTTATTGCTTTCGAAAATTTTCTAGTGTCAACATAGAACAACATGAGTGTTGTGTCAAAATTTGGGATTTTACGGGGTTCGTTTGGACATTTTTATGCATTAATTGAGTTTTCGATGCGTCTATGTGCATAATTCAAATTTGAACTACAGGCACATGCTCTAATGCATATAAATTTGTTGAAAATTCAAATATGTTTCCTTGGTTGCTTGCTTAGGTCCCATGCAAGAAATGAGAATGAATGTCAAACACCCTGCCACCGTCACTCGGCCGCAAACATTGAGATTCCTGGTTTTTAAATTCTAGTAAATCCAAAACTCGTCTAAAGTTCATGAAACTTGGCATGCTATCATGGAGCGGCATCAACATGTCGTGGCAATTTTTTGTCCCATCTGGGCAGGTTTGGGTATAAGCTTCTCACAAACTATAGCTTATCACAACAAGCCTGATGGTTTCGGTAGGGAACGCCCCACCTTCGGGAACGAAATGATATCCGCTGCCTCTTATTGCTTTAAAAAAATTCTAGTGTCAACATAGAACAACAGGAGTGTTGTGTTAAATTTTGCAATTTTTCGGGGTTCGTTTGGACATTTTTATACATTAACTAGGTTTTCTTGGCATTTTATGTGCATAATTCAAATTTGTACTACATGCACATGCTCCAGTGCATATAAATTGGTTGAAAAAATCAATTCTTTGTCCTTGGGTGCATGCTTAGGTCCCATGCAAGAAATGGGGATGAATTTCAAACACCAGGGCACTGTTGATTGCCGGCAAAATGTTGAGATACTTTGCTTTCAAATTCTAGCATATCCAAAACTCGTCTGAAATTCATGAAACTTGGCATGCTATCTTGGAATGGCACCCGACATGCTGTGGTATTTTTCGTGTCCATTTTGAGAGAAGAAGCACTTGAATAACAGCCAACAAAGGCATGTTCAAACAAATAGCTGCCACTCTAACATCGTAAACGTTTGTATAATTCAAATCATGTGTGTTATGTTAACCATTCACGTGACGCCACGTGTCTTGGTTTTAATGGCTATAGGAGGTGTCGTGCGGACACCTGCTTGACTGAATGGGAGGCGTGCGAGCGCAGTCCGGCGTGCAAGCTGACCGAGAGGCGTGCAAGCTGTCCTCCAATGCGCAGGCTCACCAGGAAGCGTGCGAGTTGTATGCTGTGCAGGTTCACTGGGAATCGAGCCCTTTGACTTCCATGGCCGCTCGCCTTCCTCTCCATTAATGGCGCTCGAGCCGCTGCTTAATACGGGCAGCCTTACTGTTCGCCTCCCATTCCCCTCCCTCCCGCAGACCTCCACCAATGCCATGGCGCAGAAGGGTCATCTGCCACTAGTCTTCAAGTTTGGTGAAGTCAACTCTGAGCCCGAGGAGATAGAAAATAAGGAGGAATGGGGCCTCATGGACATGGCACAGAACAAGCTGGCCACGGCTGTTGCTGCCCCCGCTCCCATCCCCGTGCCCACGCTAGCGACCATCCCCGTAGCATCAACGAGCTTGTTGTTGAGCACTATCGTAGAGCTGGAAACCGCAGGCGTCACTGACATCTTCGCGGACCCGCGCGAGCTCGTGTACATGCCAGCGCCAGCGCCCGTGCCCGTGTGTGCCCCTCCACCTATCGCGGTGCCGGTCCCCGTGTGTTTGGCTGCACCCGCCGCCCGTGCCCATGCACGCGCCCCCCTCAGCGGCATGTGACGCCGCCGTCAACCACTACCTCAGCGCTGCCAGCTGCCGTCCTCCCACGCCCCGCCCGTCGATCGCGCGACAACATGATTTTTGATTTACAAGTGAAGAACATTCTAAGCTGCCTTGAAGACTTCAACAACAGCGTCTCGGAGGACGACAATGGTAAGGACGGTGCGACGTGGCACACCGCCTCCACCGCCGCTGGAAATAGTGTTTTTCTTGGGTTTAATATTGTATTTCGGTCGCAAACGTTTTAGTTAGAACACCCGTATGCAAACCGACAACTTCGCCAGGAAGCCAAGGGAAAATGTGTTGAGCAGGATTGGTGCAGCTCTTGATCGCAAACGCTTTAGATAAAACACCCATATACAAAGAGAGAGCAGGATTTGTGCATCTCTTCAACGCAAACGGTTGTTTTGGATGACCCTTGTGCAACCACTTACAAACAAGTTGGTAAGATTTGCATCTGTCATATTGGGTATGTTGCCATTTGTCAAACTTGAAAGATTGACATTTGTTGATCTAGTAACATTGCCATTTGTCAACCTTGTAACACTGCGATTTGTCAAAATATGCAGCTAAAAATCACTAGCACCATCTAATTTTTGCAACTAAAATTTAGTACTTAAGCATATATTTCATTCATAGATTAAGCAGTCGTGCTTAATTTATAAAAATAGTTCAACTCGACAATTGAACCGACCAAACTTTTCCCCAATTGTTGCCAACCACGTACCGAAATAGCTATTTCTACTTTATATACTAGCTAATTTTAAGTACGTCGTACAGTTCCACCACATCTATAGTCAGATGAACTGAACAAAATAGCGCCTAAATACAACTATGGAGGGGCTTTGTACTACTTCCGGCAGCCTCTCCTCTGCCGAGCGCGCTCAGTAAGAGGCGGAGGAGGAGGAGCCTACCGACGAGCTGGAAAAATGCAATACGGTGCTTGCCGCTGCTGCACGTTCGGCGATGCTCGCCAGCTCGAACGCCCACTGCCGCTCTAGACGATCCCTCTCGAAGCGGTGGTTCTCTTCGTGGATCTCCTGATTCCTCGCCTATGAGACAGCGTGTGTCGCGGCCACGGCAGCGGTAAGGCTCTTTGCGTGCTCGATGAGGCGCTCCTCTTCCTCCCGCAGGAACTCGGTGTAGCGCGCAAGGTCGCTGACGCATGTGCCGGCATCCACCTCCGCCTCCCGCCATCGGGCGGCGATGGCGGAGCGGGTGATGACCCCGGCGGTCGATGGTGGGCTGGCGGCCAGGGCGGCCGATGATGGGGTGGCGTCCACGACTACCACCTCCCGCCTTTGGGCCTGGGTGGCGGAGCGGTTGATAGCCACGGTAGCCGTCTGTGGGGTGGCAGCCATGACGGCCACCTCCCACCTTCGGGCCGTGACGGCGGAGTGGGCGATGGCCCTGGCTTTCGACGGTGGTGTGGTGGCAACGGTTGCCGGAAACAGCTGCCGACGGGCAACTGCGGCGGAGCGTGTGGTGGGTGTTCCGCGCAAACCCAACAGGGATGCCACGCGCACTACACTACACCGGGGACTGCGCCACTGCCGCGGCGTAGCCTCCCAGTCGGAGCTGTCGTCTGATGACGGCGGAGTGGCTGACCGACCACGACGGACCGTTGCCATTGGCAATTGTAGGAGAAGCAGACAAGATAAGCTACAACAAGGGAGGGGAAAATGCGACGCGGGACTCACTGGCCGTGAGGTTTTTATAGCAGGCCAATAAGCATTGGGATTTTGGGGGATTTCACCCAGTAGGGCGGGAAGCTTGCGCGGGAACCTGCGAGGTTGCGTGGGAATGGGCTCACCGAAGATTCATTAGCGCCACCGTTTGGCCAAAAGAACGCTCCCCCGCGCTGCGCAAGCTTGCGCTCTAAACCGTCTGCGGCAGTGGGGTGACAAGACGTGCTAGAGGAGGATGAAAGGTCACGTACACATACGATTAATAAAAAATGTTTGCGATTGAATTACCTACTATACACTCGTCCTGGTTTATATGTAGGATTTAACTAATAAAATACGAATGCATGTCGCCAAAGATTATATAGTTGGATTGATATTTGAACATAGTTTCCAATTATATAATTTTTATAACATGCATTAACATTTTGTTGGTTAAATTTGAGGGCAAAGTATGGCACATAATATAAAGGGGACTATAGACCAAGACGGAGGTAGTAGCACACGGCCGCTCTCTACACAGCGATGCAAGTGTCGGTCGACTTGTAGGCGACCATTTCCTGCGTGTTCAACTGCTCTATGCGTGTGGTTGCTTGCGGTTGATGCGGCCGCGGCACGCTCTGCTTGCGTCCCGCCACGCGTGCTCTGCTCTCGCGTCCCTCCGGGTGCTCTCCCTCGTCCCTCCACGCGAGTTGCTAGAGTTTGGGGCCGACGCACAATCATGCACGTTCGTGTGCATGCGGTTGCGCCGGGCGTGGCTCCACAATGCAGTTACCTGATGCAAAACCTGCCATGCGGATGCGCCAAGAATCCAGGCCACCCGGCCCCCATTTATTCCTGCGGCCATTTCCCTTCATCTCTCGCGTCACATGCCACAATAAGCACCTCCACGACGACACATACAAAGAGGACATCCAGCAGTTCCAATGGCGCTCCCTGTGGCTCCAATGGCGCTCCCAGCGGCCGACGACGACAACGGCGGGCAGTTCACCATGCATCACGTAGTGGACACACATGTGAGGGGGAAGGCCCTCACGGTGGTGTACACGAATGATCCGGTGTCGGTGGAGAGCTCCATCCAAACTATGGAGCAGTTCCTTGCTGAGGACACGTACCAAGTGGTCGGCTTCGACCTCGAGTACACCGTCGGTCGTGCCGGGCACAATCAAAAGGTTGTCGTCACCTAGTTGTGTGTGCGACATGATGTCATCGTCTGCCACTACCACCTAGCTACAAGGACTAGCAAGCATTTTTCCAGGTTTACCAACATCTCCGACTACAAGTTCGTTGCAGTGGACACTAGCAACGATCTAAAAGCGCTCAAGGTTTCGGGCTTGAAATGTCCGAATCTTGTCAACATCCAGGACCACTACAAGGTCTGGGGCAGCGCCAAGAACAAACTGAACTCCTTGGTTGACCTCCCTCGGCCATCATCGACCCCTACTACATGAAGATGAAGGATGAGAGCAAGAAGGACAAGGACACCTGGCATAGTGTTTGGCATGAGAGACTGGATGAAGAACACATCAAGTACGCGTCTAATGACGCGTACACAAGCTATGAGATGTACATGCGGATCATTGACATGAGGAAGTGTCTTATTCATGCCCTAGCCGATGGATCAAGCCACAAAGCAGTGGCGGGAGCGTCACAAGAAGTAGATGACTAGACGATCGTTTCTCCTACTTTAGAATGCATGCAATTGTTTATTGAGGTGTGTGTGAATGATCTGTATAGTCACTTATGTAATTGGATGTTTATTTTAGTTATATATATATATAGACACACACACACACACATGTTATTCTTCTGTAGACAGAACAAATCACACGGCTTATTAGCAGCAATCGTCTGTGTTATTATTGGTCTTCGCACACATTTCTCATCACGGACCTGTTTGCCGTGTATCACACACATATTGTTCAGTTGAACTGTTTCCATTGTGTTGCGCAATAAAGGCTGCAAAGAGGGATCTACAACAACAAGGTCTATCAAGGTCTTTGTTTTGTAATTTTTGACATTTCTTGTTTTTTGAACACATGTTGATTGGCTTGAAGAAGGTCTATCTTGTTACTTTTTGATAATTGTTTATACGCAAGCAACTAGTTTGCATTTTTCAAAGTTTTTTGTACGAACATAATCGCACATGAACTTACTATAATAACCGTTTGTGTTATAATTTCTCATCGCAGACAGTTCACCCGAGTGGGCTGTTTGCTGCGTATCACACACATCTGGTTTACACAAATCGTTTGTGCTCTTTTGGCTGATCGCAAATGCCGCATACACACACATCTTGTTAAGATCAACCGTTTCCATTCTCTTGCCTAACCAAAAACAGTTTGTCCGAGTGAACCGTATGCCGTATATCACACACACCTTGATTTGGCTGACCATTTATGTTGCATTCCCTAATAGCACATAGTTCATCGGAGGGAACTGTATGTCGTATATCGCACACACATTGATATAGTTGGCTGTTTCTGTTGATCTTCCTCATCGCAAACAGTTTTGCTGGATCAGCCATATGCCCTTCATCGCACACGCAACTAAAATCTGAACCGTGTTTGATGCATCCGTCATCGCAAAAATTTTGCACATTTTAGACGATTCTCTTACACCATCGTTTGCGATTATTGCATCGCACATAGTTTCTCGAAGGGTCTCTGATCATAGTGTCGCATTAGCAGTATCTTGTAGTAGTGAAAGAGTTGTGGGCGATAATAGTCATATGGCTTACCACCAACGTCTTACTTTGATTCGGCGGTATTGTTGGATGAAGTGGCCCGAACCGACATTACATGACCGTGTTCATGAGACCGGTTCTACCGACGTGCTTTGCACACAGGTGGCTGGCGGGTGTGTGTTTCTGCAACTTTAGTTGAATCGAGTTTGACTATGGCCGGTCCTTGTTGAAGGTTAAAATATCACACTTGATGAAAAATCGTTGTGGTTTTGATGCATAGGTAAGAACGGTTCTTGCTAGAAGCCCGTAGCAGCCACGTAAACTTGCAACAACAAAGTAGAGGATGTCTAACTTGTTTTTGCTGGGCTTGTTGTGATGTGATATGGTCAAGACATGATGTGATATAAATTGTTGTATGAGATGATCATGTTTTGTAACTAAGTTATCGGCAACTGGCAGGAGCCATATGGTTGTCGCTTTTATTGGATGAAATGCAATCGCCATGTAATTGCTTTACTTTATCACTAAGCGGTAGCTATAGTCGTATAAGCAATAGTTGGCGAGACGACAACAATGCTACGATGGAGATCAAGGTGTCAAGCCAGTGACAATGGAGATCATGACGGTGCTTTGGAGATGGAGATCAAAGGAACAAGATGATGATGGCCATATCATGTCATGTATTTTGATTGCATGTGATGTTTATCTTTTATGCATCTTATTTTGCTTAGTACGGCGGTAGCATTATAAGATGATCCCTCACTAAATTTAAAGGAATAAGTGTTCTCCCTGAGTATGCACTGTTGCTACAGTTCGTCGTGCCGAGACACCATGTGATGATCGGGTGTGATAAGCTCTACGTTCACATACAACGGGTGCAAGCCATTTTTGCACATGCGGAATACTCGGGTTAAACTTGACGAGCCTAGCATATGCAGATATGGCCTCGGAACACTCACACTGCAAGGTCGAACGTGAATCATATAGTAGATATGATCAACATAGAGATGTTCACCATTGAAAACTACTCCATCTCATGTGATGATCGGACATGGTTTAGTTGATATGGATCACGTGGTCATTTAGACCACTAGAGGGATGTCTATCTTAGTGGGAGTTCTTAGTAATATGATTAATTGAACTTTAATTCATCATGAAGTTAGTCCTGATATTTTTTTGCATATCTATGTTGTTGTAGATCAATGGACCATGCTACCATTCCCTTGAATTTTAATGCGTCCCTAGAGAAAGCTAAGTTGAAAGATGACAGTAGCAATTACACGGACTGGGTCCATAACTTGAGGATTATCCTCATTGCTGCACAGAAGAATTACGTCCTGGAAGCACCGCTAGGTGCAAGGCCTACTGGAGGAGCAGATGTTGATGTTATGAACATCTGGCAGACTCGATCTGATGACTACTCGATAGTTCAGTGTGCCATGCTTTACGGCTTAGAATCGGGACTTCAAAGACATTTTGGACGGCATGGAGCATATGATATGTTCCAAGAGTTGAAGTTAATATTTCAAGCAAATGCCCGAGTTGAGAGATATGAAGTCTCCAACAAGTTCTATAACTGCAAAATGGAGGAGAACAGTTCTGTCAGTGAACACATACTCAGAATGTCTGGGTACCATAACCACTTGGCTCAGCTGAGAGTTAATCTTCCTGATGATATTGCCATTGACAGAGTTCTTCAATCACTGCCACCAAGCTATAAAGTCTTCATGATGAACTATAATATGCAAGGGATGGAAAAGACAATTCCCGAGCTCTTCGCAATGCTAAAGGCCGTGGAGGTAAAAATCAACAAGGATCATCAAGTGTTGATGGTTAACAAAACCACTAGTTTTAAGAAAAAGGGCAAAGGGAAGAAGGGGAACTTCAAGAAGAATAGCAAGCAAGTTGCTACTCCCGGGAAGAAACCCAAGTCTGGACCTAAGCCTGAAACTGAGTGCTTCTACTTCAAAAGGACTGGTCACTGGAAGCGGAACTGCCCCAAGTATTTGGCGGATAAGAAGGATGGCAAAGTGAAAGGTATATTTGATATACATGTTATTGATGTGTACCTTACCAATGCTCATAGTAGTGCCTGGGTATTTGATACCGGTTCTGTTGCTCATTTTTGCAACTCGAAACAAGGGCTATAGATTAAACGAAGATTGGCTAAGGACGAGGTGACGATGCATGTCGGAAATGGTTCCAAGGTCAATGTGATCACCGTCGGCACGCTACCTCTACATCTACCTTCGGGATTAGTTTTAGACCTAAATAATTGTTATTTGGTGCCAGCGTTGAGCATGAACATTATATCTGTATCTTGTTTGATGTGAGAAGGTTATTCATTTCACTCAAAGAATAATGGTTGTTCCATTTATATGAGTAATATCTTTTATGGTCATGCACCCTTGTTAAGTGGTCTATTCTTGTTGGATATCGATCATAGTGATACACATATTCATAATATTGAAGCCAAAAGATGCAAAGTTAATAATGATAGTGCAACTTATTTGTGGCACTGCCGTTTAGGTCATATTGGTGTAAAGCGCATGAAGAAACTCCATGCTGATGGGCTTTTGGAATCACTTGATTATGAATCACTTGGTGCTTGCGAACCATGCCTCATGGGCAAGATGACTAAGACTCCGTTCTCCGGAACAATGGAGCGAGCCACAAACTTATTGGAAATAATACATACCGATGTATGCAGTCCAATGAGTGTTGAGGCTTGCGGTGGGTATCGTTATTTTCTGACCTTCACAGATGATTTGAGCAGATATGGGTATATCTACTTAATGAAACATAAGTCTGAAACATTTGAAAAGTTCAAAGAATTTTAGAGTGAAGTGGAAAATCATCGTAACAAGAAAATAAAGTTTCTACGATCTGATCGTGGAGGCGAATATTTGAGTTACGAGTTTGGTATTCATTTGAAACAATGTGGAATAGTTTAGCAACTTACGCCACCTAGAACACCACAGCGTAATGGTGTGCCCAAACGTCGTATCCGTACTTTATTAGATATGGTGCGATCTATGATGTCTCTTACTGATTTATCGCTATCATTTTGGGGTTATGCTTTAGAGATGGCTGCATTCACTTTAAATAGGGCACCATCTAAGTCCGTTGAGACGACACCACATGAACCGTGGTTTGGCAAGCAACCCAAGCTGTCGTTTCTTAAAGTTTGGGGTTGCGATGCTTATGTGAAAAAGCTTCAACCTGATAAGCTTGAACCCAAATCAGAGAAATGCGTCTTCTTAGGATACCCAAAGGAAACTATTGGGTACACCTTATATCACAGATCCGAAGGCAAAATATTCATCGCTAAGAATGGATCCTTTCTAGAGAAGGAGTTTCTCTCGAAAGAAGTGAGTGGGAGGAAAGTAGAACTTGATGAGGTAACTGTACCTTCTCCCGAATTGGAAAGTAGTTCATCATAGAAATTTGTTCTAGTGATTCCTACACCAATTAGTGAGGAAGCTAATGATGATGATCATGACACTTCAGATCAAGTTACTACCGAACCTCGTAGGTCAACCAGAGTATGGTCCGCACCAGAGTGACGGTAATCTTATTCTAAAAGTCATGTCACTAGACCATGATGAACCTACGAACTATGAGGAAGCGATGATGAGCCCAGATTCTGCAAAATGGCTTGAGGCCATGAAATCTGAGATGGGATCCATGTATGAAAACAAAATGTGGACTTTGGTGGACTTTCCCGATGATCGGCAAGCCATAGAAAATAAATGGATCTTCAAGAGGAAGATTGACGCTGACGATAATGTTACTATCTACAAAGCTCGACTTGTTGCAAAAGGTTTTCAACAAGTTCAAGGAGTTGACGATGATGAGACCTTCTCACCCGTAGCAATGCTTAAGTCTATCTGAATCACGTTAGCAATTGCCACATTTTATGAATATGAAATTTGGCAAATGGATGTCAAAACTGCATTCCTTAATGGATTTCTTAAAGAAGAGTTGTATATGATGCAACCAGATGGTTTTGTCGATCCAAAAGGTGCTAACAAAGTATGCAAGCTCCAGCGATCCATTTATGGACTGGTGCAAGCCTCTCGGAGTTGGAATATACGCTTTGATAATGTGATCAAAGCATATGGTTTTATATAGACTTTTTGAGAAGCCTGAATTGACAAGAAAGTTAGTGGGAGCTCTGTAGCATTTCTAATATTATATGTGGATGACATATTGTTGATTGGAAATAATAAAAAATTCTAGATAGTATAAAAGGATAGGCTAACCCGAGCCCCAGAGCCTTTCAAACATTGGGGAAGACTGCACCCCTCAAGACCCCACGATGAAGAGCCTCCTCCTGGGAGTCGGCATCAACTGTCCCTCACGGCCGAGTCCCAGGGATGGCTTCGAGATAAGCTGACTCTCAGGTGCCGGCTTCCAGATAAGCCGACTCTTAGCTGACGACTTCCAGAGGAGCCGGTTGTGGGAGTCGGCCCGCGACTCCAACCTCCTCCTTCCTTCGCCACGATGGGCGGGGCGGAGTACGGTCGCAGCATGGCCGTCTCTACCCAGCTTATGAGGGGCTGGCATGGCTACAGTGCGCTGTATCGCTGGAGATCTCCATTGCGGCGCGGCACTGTTGCCATGCCTGCCCTGACCTCAGCCCCCGTGGGCAGCGCACTATGCCCATGACGGCCTACCTGTACGGCCTAGAGACGGTGGGACCCGTCCGTCAGCGGGAGTACCGAAGGCGGCGAGAGCGCCACGAAGACGGCCCCGTGGGTTTCGGCCCCCTGGAGTCGGCGGGCCCCTCCCACGGGCCCCGCAAACCATTAATAAGACAAGACGGGGAATGGCGATAGTGATCGCCCGCCAGACGGCGGCACTGTTGCCATGACCCCATGACCAAGCCAGTGTCATCAGAAGCACATCTATAGTACCAGGCCTGTCGACGGGGCCCGCCAGACAGCGGGCCCCAGCAGTCGGCGGAGAAGACGGCGGCCTGAGAGATAGACGGCTGGGACCCACGCCCAGCCGGATTACCATTGTATCCCTGGGGGGCAGGCCTATATAAGCCCCCCGGGGCACCCATGCAAGGGGGATAGCTTCTCTAGGATTAGACCCGATCATATAGGAAGGAAGGAGCTAGCCTTGCCCTCTCCTACCTCCAGAAAACAGCTCTAGGAGCAACCTTGTATTCACTTTGCCATAGTGATCATGTGGAGACCCCGCAGAGCAGTAGTAGGGGTGTTATCTCGTCGGAGAGCCCTGAAGCTGGGTAAGATCCGCCGGCGTGCATGTCTTCACCTAATCCCGCTTTCGGGCACCGGCGACATTCTACTCGCTCCCACCATGATAAGCCATCCATTGGCATATGTCGTACCCAACCCCCGACATTTGGCGCCCACCATGGGGCGAGGTGCACCATCGTCCGGAAACCTGCTCTGGACGGGAACCCTATTCCTCCCTAGCGAGCACAGCCAGCCCAGCACGCCAGACGGAGTCTGCGCCGACGCGTTGCATGGCACTGAGATCGCCTGCGCAGCCAGCTGCCTCACCGAACTTATCGGCGAGGTTCGCCTCTCCGACGAGCCTGCACCCGACGCAGGCACGGGCGGCCCTGAGAGCCTCCTCGCGGGCCTCCTCGACCAACTCCACGTCGCCGGCGAGCCTGCCGCGGACCTGGAGTCCAGAGGATCCACCGACCCGATGCTGGTCGACTCCGACACCGCGTCGCTCGACGCGTTCCCCACCAACGTGGTGGTCTACGACGAGCCGCTCCCTTGCGCAGAGAGCGGCAGAAGCACCGTCACGGAGGTCCTCGTCCTCGATCACGGTGAGTGTTCCGGCGAAGGAGCTCCTGATTCACTCGACGCGGCCCTGCAAGACCTGACCACGCCGATTCTTGGAGACGCTGACGCCGAGACGCTGGAGGCGCGCCACCAGCGGCTCGTCGAGGGCACGAAGAAGCTGGCAAGCATGAGACGCCAGCGTGAGATGGATCGCCCTGTGGGCGGCTCGCCGGCTCCAACTGGGCCTAGCCGCCTAGGCGCGGTCCGGCAGCGTGGCGCGGCCATCACCAGCCTGTTCGGGGCCAATTGCCCTATGTACGCCACGCCTGCGGAGAACATCCGCGCTGCCCAGGCGGCGGCAGATGAGCTGGACAACTTCGAAGGTGAAGAGCGCCACCTGATGACGGAGCGAGTTCAGCAGCTCCTCGACGCGGCTGCCGCATAGAACGAAGTCGGCTGCCGCACGGAGGCGCCGCAGCGACAAAACAACGACTTGCCTCCCCGCCGAGATCAAGGCGCGACGTCTCGGACACCAACAGGCGGTGTCCGCGGAAGAAAAGACAAGGATCCGGCTGTCAGCCACAGTCAGACTCGCATCACCATCGAGCGAGACCAAGATGGCCGCCCCAAAGCAGTGGAGCGGCGGGACGACTATCTGCCTCCCCCTCCTCGCAGAGAAAGGCGAGTCTCCCCGCCACCCATAGAGCATCCGACTCTCGGTGACCGCCTTGGCCGCCGAGAGGGAGTCGGAGAGAATGACGCCCGCCACCGAATCGACCGACTCCACTGATGCCTGGCGCTGGAAGAAGAAGACGAGTTGGGCCCTCCCTATTTCGGATCCCGCATCCGAGACGAGCCCTTCCCCAAGGGGTTCACGCTCCCCTGAGATACACCCAAGTACACCGGCTCCGTGAAGCTGGAAGATTGGCTAGTTGACTACTCTAAGGCCGTCAACATAGCGAACGGCAACAATCATGTTGCCGTGAAGTATGTTCCACTCATGCTCCAGGGCACGGCCCAGACATGGTTGAACAGCCTGAAGCCCCGCAGCATCAACAGCTGGGTCCACTTCACCGAAGCCTTCGTCCGCAACTTCACGAGCACGTACAAGCGGCCTCCCAAGCCTCACCAACTCTCCTTGTGCGTGCAAGGCCCCGACGAGTCCACTCGCGACTACCTCACGCGCAGGGCCGAGCTTCGGAACTCTTGCGAGGGCGTGCACGAGGTGCAGGCTATTGAGTACTTTACTGCCGGGTGCAGAGAAGGCACCCTCCTCAAGCACAAGCTCCTCTGCGACGAGCCGGAGACCCTCGACGAGCTGCTGGTCACAGCAGACAAGTACGCCACGGCAGACTCCTCCATGAAGGCGGAGATTCAAGTTAGTGCGACTGGCAAAGTAGCCCCTCAGGCTCCAAGAACTCCGGCTGGGGATACCAGTCGGCGGTAGCAGCAAAACGACCACAAGCGCAAAGCCCCACAGCCGGCTTCCAACAGCCGGCAAGTGGCGATAGTCGAAGACCAACAGCCGGAGGAGCAGCCTCCGGCGAAGCGACAGAAAGGTGGCAAGTCCAACTGGTTGCCGGCCTTCTCCTACGAGCAGACTCTAGATGGCCCCTGCAAGTTCCACAGCGACGCGAAGCTGTCAAATCACACCACCCAGAAATGCCAGTGGCTCACCAGAATCGCCAAGGGAGACGACTTACTCCCTCCCCCGCCTGCTGGGCCGCCTCCACTACCGCCCTAGCAGCCGGCTGTTCAGGCCAGTCGGCGCGATACAAGACGAGTTCCCCGACGAGCACGGAGCCTATGTGGTGTTCACCAGTGTGGCTGACGATCGACGCAGCAGGCGGCAGCAGCAGCAAGAGGTGAACGCAGTCACGTCAAGCACTCCAGAGTTCATGCACTGGTCCGAAAGGTCTATCAGTTGGAGCATAACTGATCACCCAGAGGTGATGCCGAATTCGGGCTCCTACGCCCTGGTCTTAGGCGCCACACTCGCCACAGATAGGCGAGCCACTCGTTTCTCGCGAGTGCTGATAGACGGAGGCAGCCGTATCAACATCCTGTACAAGGATACCATGGAGAAGTTAGGAATAAAGCAAAGACAGCTTCAGAGTAGCCGGACTGTGTTCCACGGCATTGTTCCTGGCCTTTCCTGCTCGCCAATCGGCAAGATCCTGACAGACGTCCTCTTTGGAGACAAAGATCATTTCCGCCGAGAGCCAGTTTGGTTTGAAGTGGTGGACCTCGAAAGCCCGTACCATGCGTTGCTTGGCGGACCTGCTTTGGCCAAGTTCATGGCGGTCCCCCACTACGCCTACCTCAAGATGAAGATGCCGAGTTCCAAGGGAATTCTAACCGTGGCCGGCAACTATAGAAAGTCGTCCGCTTGCGCGGCCGAAAGCAGTCGGCTGGCCGAGTCCTTGGTGATCGCGGCTGAGAAGCGTCTTCTTGATCGGGTTGTTGCGATGGCCGGCAAGCAGCCCGAGATGTCGCCCGAACCCAAGGAGTCGGAAGCAGAAGGATCATTCAAGCCGCCCAGGGAAACGAAGAAGATACCCTTGGACCTGGAGCACCCAGAGGGGTACGCTGTCATAGGTACAAACCTTGACAGCAAATAGGAAGGTGAGCTTGTTGATTTCCTCCGTGAGAATCGAGACATCTTCGCATGGTCCCCTAAAGACATGCCAGGTGTACCGATGGAATTCGCCGAGCACAAGTTACATGTCCGGTCTGATGTGAAGGCCGTCAGGCAGCCCTTGTGCCGCCTGTCAGAAGAGAAGAGAAGAGTTGTTGGAGAAGAGATAGCCCGGCTCCTGGCAGCCGGCTTCATTATGGAAGCGTTCTTCCCAGAGTGGCTAGCAAACCCAGTCCTGGTGCTGAAGAAGAACAAGCAGTGGCGGATGTGTATCGACTACACAAGCCTCAACAAATCCTGCCCGAAGGATCCATTCGCTCTTCCGAGAATTGATCAGGTGATAGACTCCACAGCTGGATGCGAGCTGTTGAGTTTCTTAGATGCATATTCTGGATATCACCAGATCAAGCTGAACCCGGCTGACAGACTGAAGACCGCCTTCATCATGCCGTTTGGTGCCTTCTACTACCTGACCATGACGTTCGGCTTGAGGAATGCCGGTGCCACCTTTCAGCGTTGCATGCAGAAATGCCTCCTCAAGCAACTCGGCAGAAATGCCCACGTCTACGTGGATGATGTGGTGGTGAAGATGGAAAAGCGTGGAACACTGTTGGAAGACCTCAAAGAAACCTTTGAGAATCTGCGCCGATTCCAGATCAAGCTCAACCCCGAGAAGTGCGTCTTCAGAGTACCAGCCGGCCAACTCCTTGGCTTCCTGGTCTCTGAACGCGGCATAGAGTGCAACCCTGTGAAGATCAACGCCATCAAGAGGATGGAAGCACCCAAACGACTGCTGGATATGCAAAAGTTCACCGGCTGTTTGGCATCCATCAGCCGATTCATCAATCGGCTGGGTGAGAAGGCTCTCCCCTTATATCAGCTCATGAAGAAGACGACCTTTTTTGAGTGGACTCCCAAGGCGGACAAAGCTTTTCTCCAACTGAAGAAAATGTTGACTACGCCCCCTGTGCTGGCGGCCCGACTCCCAAAGAGCCCATGCTCCTATACATTGCCGCCACCAGCCGGGTAGTCAGCACAGTCATTGCAGTTGAGCGCAAGGAGGAAGGCAAGGCGCTACCTGTCCAGAGACCGGTATATTACCTGAGTGAAGTACTGTCGGCCTCCAAGCAGAACTACCCCCACTACCAGAAGATGTGCTACAGCATGCACTTTGCCGCCAAGAAATTGAAGCCTTACTTCCAGGAGCGTCCAATCACTGTGGTCTGCACAGCCCCACTTGCCGAGATCATCGGAAGCCGAGATGCTTCTGGCCGAGTGGCCAAATGGGCCATCGATCTGGCTCCCTACACCATCTACTACCAGCCCCACACCGCTATCAAGTTGCAAGCACTAGCCGACTTCCTCGTCGACTGGGCCAAGACCCAGTACCTGCCGCCAGCACCCGACTCCACCCATTGGCGGATGCATTTCGATGGCTCCAAGATGCGCACCGGCTTGGGAGCCGGCGTCGTCCTCACTTCCCCCAAAGGCAACAAGCTCAAATATGTGCTGCAGATCCATTTTGCCGCGTCCAACAACGTCGCTGAGTACGAGGCGCTCATTCACGGGCTCCGGCTTGCCAAAGAACTCGGCATTCGCCAGATCCTGTGTTATGGAGACTCTTACTTGGTGGTCCAGCAGTCATCTGGTGATTGGGACGCCAAGGATGCAAACATGGCGAGCTACCGTCTCCTTGTGCAGCAACTCAGCGGATACTTCGAGGGGTGCGAGTTCCTCCACGTGCCAAGGAATGACAACGACCAAGCAGACGCCTTGGCACGAATCGGCTCCACCCGCCAAGCAATACCATCCGGCGTCGCCCTTCGGCGCCTCCTCAAGCCGTCTGTCAAGCCTTCACCAGAATCAGACTCCATCTTTGTGCCGGCTCCACCCGAAGAAGTCGGATCCGACTCCAAGAGCGCTCCAGTCGAAGCCGGCCCGGGGACTTCAGAACCCGGCCCTGGGACTGTGGCGACCAATCCGATGACTCCAGAACTCGGCCCGGGGACTTCATCAATCCAGCAAGCGGCTGCAGACTCCAACCCACCGCCTCCCAGCCCAGCCGCCCTCGTCCAAGTCGCAGTACTGGTAGTCGAACAAATAGCAGCACCCTCATGGGCACAACCCATCCTCAAGTTCTTGGTGAGCAAAGAACTACCAATTGATGAAACCTTGGCTCGGCAAGTACAATGCCGAGCGGCAGCCTACACCATAGTCAACAGAGAGTTGGTCAGGCGCAGCGTCACTGGCGTCTACCAGCGTTGCATCGAGCCAGAGCAAGGCCAAGCGATTCTCAAAGATATCCATCAGGGCGAGTGCGGCCACCATGCGGCTTCAAGAGCACTCGGAGCCAAAGCATTTCGACACGGTTTCTTCTGGCCGACTGCCCTAGAAGAATCCAAAGAATTGGTTCAAAAGTGCAAAGGGTGCTAGAAGTTCCGCTCCAAGCCACATCAGTCGGCTTCGGCACTCAAGACTATCCCCATCACCTGGCCCTTTGCGGTTTGGGGCCTGGATATGGTGGGACCATTCAAAACAGCCCGAGGCGGCCTAACTCACTTACTCGTCGCGGTGGACAAGTTCACCAAGTGGATAGAAGTAAAGCCCATCAAGAAGTTGAATGGTCCGACTGCAGTGACTTTCATCGCTGACATCACGACTCGGTACGGCATACCGCACATCATCATCACCGACAATGGCACAAACTTTGCCAAAGGTGCCTTGGCCCGTTTCTGCGCGACTCAGGGCATCCGATTGGACTTAGCGTCCGTTTCCCATCCGCAGTCAAACGGCCAGGTAGAGCGAGCAAACGGCCTCATCCTATCTGGCATCAAGCCTCGACTGGTCGAACCACTAGAGTGTTCGGACGACTGTTGGCTTGACGAGTTGCCAGCCGTCCTCTGGAGTCTGCGCACGACTCCAAACAAGTCAACCGGCTTCACAAACTTCTTCCTCATCTACGGTGCTGAAGCCGTCATCCCAACGGACATAGAGTTCGACTCTCCGTGAGTCACCATGTACACCGAGGAAGAAGCAGAAGAAGCACATCAAGACGGTGTCGATCTGCTGGAAGAGGGCCGGTTGTTGGCACTCAGCCGATCCAGCATCTACCAGCAGATCCTGCGCCGATACTACAACAGGAAGGTCATGCCGAGATCTTTCCAAGAGGGCGACCTTGTGCTCCGGCTAATCCAGCGAACAGCCGGCTAGCACAAGTTGTCGGCGCCTTGGGAAGGCCCCTTCATTATCAGCAAGGTGCTGGGAAACGACTCCTACTACCTGATCGACGCTGAGAAGCCCCGAGCACGCAAGAGGGACGACTCCGGCAAAGAGATGGAGCGCCCATGGAATGCAAATCTTCTCCAAAGATTTTATAGTTGATGCAGTATGTATCACGCTACCCTTTGTATTAAAGTACCAAGACTTCGGGCCCCCCGAGACAAGCTCGCGGACTGCCTTTTTTTGTTATCTGTATGATAAGAATTATGCCTTCGAGTATATTACTCTTTGTTATGCCGCTTGGCACCGGGCTCAACTAGTCGGCCCGGGGACTCGCCGCCTCGCGCTATGAAATGCTTCCCGCAGTCAGACAAGTAGTGTGTGGCGCCTAAGCCGTCTCCTGTCAGAAGCCGCAGCTCGCAGAGCGACTGTTTGGTAGGCAGGAGTAAGGAAGAACGGGCGCCCACACGGAAAATGGCTAAGGACCCAAAGCACAAATATAGCCTAAGACGGCTTCCAGCCTCTCTCAAGCAAAAGCCGACTCATGAGTAGTCGGCTTGCCGCTTTCTTCTAGCCTCTCTTAAGTGAAGCCGACTCGTATGTAGTCGGCTTACCGCTTTCTATCTGACTTGTTAAAAAGACTCTAAAAAGGCCAAGTACTTGCCTTCCCAAAGTAGCCAAGCGTTTGATCCAGTGGCAGTCCACAGAGCGGTTGTTCGACTGGCAAGGCGGCGACTAAGGGAGGGCAGCAAAGGAAAAAGCCAAAAGAGCAATGAGCAAGGAAAGATAGAACTCGGATAAATATTTACATAACATAGGCCCTTGGCCAAATCTTCAAGTAGAAGTTCAAAATACACCCCACGGGTGGAATTGTTCGAATTAACAAAGTTCTTCAAAGACTACTAAGGCAGATAAAATGAAGGCAAAGACGGCAGCCTAGGAGGCGGCATTCGGGTTCGGAGGGTCGGAGGAGACGGCGGTGTCAGGCGCCGGGGCGGCCGGCTGGGCAGTCTCGGCTTGATCGTCTCCGGCGGCAGCCGCCTTCTCCGGACGCGGCTCATTGCTGGAGGCGCGGTCGAGCTGAGGCTGGTCGCCCTTTCCGTCTTCTGGCGCCTCTGTCTCACCTTCGTCCTCCGCCTCGCCTTCCTCCTCGGCGCTGGAAGCAATCACCTCCGCCGAGTCCTCGTCGTAATCTGGGTTCATCCCGAACCACTCCGGCGGCGCCTCCCTGCCGTCTTCAACCCGATCAGGGACGAAGATGCTGGTGTTGGCATAGTCGGTGATCGCCGCAGCACGAGCGACGAGGGCGTCTTCCACAGCTACCAGCTCCGCCTGGGCCTCTGACCGGAACGCGGCCAGACGGTCCAGGTCCATCCCTGGATACCATGCCTTGACGAATTCCAAGGCCCGGTGCACTCCAGCCCGGGCCGAGGAACCCTTCCAAGCCTCAAGATGACCAGTTGTGACCTCCAGCCAGTCGGCAGTCCGACTAGGAGTGCGCAGAACCGGCATGTCTGGCCGCGGCAAGCTTGCCGCACTCCTCCCCCTTGGCGCTCAAGGCAGTGTTGGCTTCTCCCAGCCGCTTCTGAAGAGTGGCGTTGGCTTCTGAAGAATAAGAAAGAAAGACGTTAAGTCATCAACAAAGAAAGTCGCTGAGAAGATCCGGCCCGACTGCTCAGCAGTCAGCCCGAATCTCGTGGACTACAGCCCGCGGGTGCGCCAGCGCGCCTCCGCGAAGAAGAAGGAAGACTCACTCTGACTCTCTGACAAGTCGGCAGTCCGCTTGCTCAGCTCCTCAACATTGCGGTTGAAGGCAGTGACACGGAGGTTGTGGTACTCCTGCAGTAAGAATTTTTAGACGAAGATAAGTATCAGAGCTCGCTAGAAGGAGTTCCGAGCCGCCTGCTCAACAGCTGGCCCGAAACTCGGGGACTACACCCAATGGGTGCGCTGGCGCGCCCCCACAGAAAAGAACAAAGAAAAGCAAAGTCAAAAATGAAGCATACCGGGACAGCTACTCGCGACGCCAGATGCGCCTTGGTGCAGCTCTGGATGGCGTCGCCCTCGGCTCGCAGCTTCGCCTGAACGTCCAGAAGCGCCTGGCTCAGCGGGCCCGTGCCGCCTCCTCGCACCCACCCAACGGGCGCGGCACTCGTCGCCTCGGGGTCTGGGATGGCCGAGCTGGCGGCACCGGTCTCCAACGGGCGTGGCGCCGAAGTCGCCTTCTCAAGGCGGCGGCGCACTAGCGAGGCGACTTGAAGGAGCAGCCTCGCCTCGGACTCATCCGCAGTTGGTGGCGCCGGCGGGCCTGCCGGCTGTTTACCTCGTGCACTCGCAGACGGCGGCGGAGGCGGCGGAGGTGGCGCGGTCGTGTCTGACATGGAGGCCTCGCCGCTCTCCCTCTCCATGATAGGGTGCTCGCCGCCGGCTTCCCCAGTCTGCCCCGTGAACTCCGGGGGTGGCGGCGCGGAGTTCAGCGGAACGACAAGCATCGCCGATTGGCGGCGCGCCGCCTCCTCAGCTCGCCGCCTTGCCGCCACGGCGGCTTCAGCCTCGTCTAGCTTCCTCTGGGCGGAGGCAGCCACCTTCTCCAGACGGGTGGCTTCGTCCTCATCATGCTTCTCCCGCGTGTTCCGCTCCGTCGCCTCCCGAAGGTCAGCGGCGGGATCAATCCGCCGAGCACTGGCGGAAGTCTCCGCCGACCCCATGATGGAGGCGGCGGCGACCCTCTCGAAGGTGAGGGGAGCCCTGAGGCGAAGAAAGTATGTAAAAGATTTGGACAAAAATCCACCAAGAGCAAAATAAGTCAAGAGCGGAGGCACTTACGTGGAGACCAGCGGCGGCTTCTTCACTTCCTTACGGAAGCAGTTGGCCTTCGCGAGCACCTCTTCCCGCTTGGTTGCGGCGGCCGCCCCCTTGAACTTCTTCGACCGGCCGCCAAGCAAGATCGGCCCGGCCCAGCACCTCTTCGCGCCGCCTTGACCACCCAAGCCGGCGGAGGAGCCCGCACCCGGATGGCCAACCCTCGGTTGGCGGTGCGGGACGACTTCGCCCTCGGTGTCGTCATCAGGCCAGTCGGCAAAGGTGGCCGACGGCCTGAAGCCTCCTCCTCCTCCTCCTTCGGCGTCGGCCTCCATCGCCTGTGGCCCCCAAGTCCGGGTCGTTGATGTGCTCTCCACTCGATCAGGGGACGAACTGGCGGCCGAGCCCGCGTGCCGACTGAAGGCTGGATGAGGGGTTCTGACTCAAGAAAAACCAAAAAGATAGAAGTCGGATTCGGCTTGCAGAGAAGACAAAAGAAGAAGAAAGACGACTTACGACAGACGGGGGGTTGGCGCCTGAGTACGGCTCCTTGCCGAACTGCCAAGTCGCCGCGAGGTTACAGTTTGAAATATAGTTCACCATGTCCGCCACCTCCGCGTGGGGCATGCCCTTGGAGCAGAGCCGACTCGGATCGCGGTGGCCGCTCATCTGACAGATCAGATGAGGTCGGCCTTGGAGCGGGAGGACTCGGCGCGCCACGAAGGCGGCCAGCAAGTTGGACCGGGTCAGGCCCTCCGACTGTGTCAGCTCTCGGAGTCGTGCAACAGCGGCGGCACGAGCGGGAGTCAGCGTCTTGACCCGGTGGGATCAGCTGGGGAGCCTCCCAGCTGGTGCGCCGGCTTCGAAAGGCGGCGGGTTGACCCAGTCGCCGTCTGCAGCGACGTTCTTCACATAGAAGTAAGAGCGCTGCCACATCTTCACCGACTTGATCAGCGGGATGGCGGGAAACGAATTGTCGGCCGTCGATATCCGCATCGCGATGAAGGTGCCGCACTGGGCCGGCACGCCGGTGACGTGCGTGCCGAGCTTGGACTGGAAGAACTCTCCCCACAGCTCGATTGTGGGGAGAACACCGAGGAAGCCTTCGCACGAGGTGGCGAAGGCAGCCAGCAGCACCACCGTGTTCAGGGTGAGGTGGTGCGGCTGGAGCCCGTCGAACTCCAAGAAGGAGCGGAAGAAGCCGCTCGTCGGCAGCCCCAAGCCGCGCATAAGGTGTGAGCGGAACACGACCCGCTCGCCCTCCTCCGGCGCCGGCACTATTTCCCTCTCCGGTGCGGCACGGGCTCGCACTAGGCCCACGCCGGGGAGGCGACGCGTCTTGCGGAGGAACTCGATGATGTCGTCGTCCACCTCGGAGCCGTCTCACACGCCGGAGCGCACGGCAGCAGGTGCGGCAGCGGAGGAAGAGCTCATCATCGCAAGCATGGCGTAGCTCGGTGCGACGGCGGGAAGAGGAAGAAGAAGCAAGAAGGAAGCAAGGGGAGTAGGGGAGATGGGCGCGCATGCTTCGCTGCTCCCTTCCTCCCGCCTACTTATAGGCTCGGGGGCTGAGAAGCCGATGGGGTGGGCGTGGGATTAACTGCGCCCCGGCCCCCATGCCCCCCATGATTTACCACACGCAGTAACTGCGTGGGAAACCCAACCGTCCGCACGGCCGCAGCAAATCCGCCCGCGTGCCGAGGCACGGTAGTGGTGGGCCCCGCCTGAGGTCCTGTCCCGTCGCGCGCGAGGGTGGGCAGACTGACCCCGCCATGTGGCACCACGCGACGGGCCCGCAACGGGCGGCTGCCCGGAAGCTTATCAGGCATGCCGCCTGGACCCTGCCGCAACGTTCAAACCCTCTAAGAGGCAAGATGGCCTTCTGCGAGTCCGACTCCAGCTAGTCGGCCTGGAGGAAGACGGCGGGCGAGGCCGAGATTCCACCCCCAGAGAGATGAAACTGCTGAGGCTCCCCGGCGCGTCTCCCGCGGCGCCTCACCAGCTTCGGGGACTACTGTCAGAGTAATGGGCCACGGGTAGGCTAACCCGAGCCCTAGAGCCTTTCAAAACATCGGGGCAGACTGCGCCCCTCAAGACCCCACGATGAAGAGCCGCCTCCTGGGAGTCGGCATCAACTGTCCCTCACGGCCGAGTTCCAAGGACGGCTTCGAGATAAGCCGACTCTCAGGTGCCGGCTTCCAGATAAGTCGACTCTTAGCTGACGACTTCCAGAGAAGCCGGCTATGGGAGTCGGCCGCGACTCCAACCTCCTCCTTCCTACACCATGACGGGCGGGGCAGGAGTACAGTCGCAGCCTGGCCGTCTCTACCCCGCTTACGAGGGTGGCATGGCTACAGTGCGCCGTATCACTGGAGATCTCCATCATGGCGCGGGCACTATTGCCATACCTGCCCTGACCTCTGCCCTCGTGGGCGGCGCACTGTGCCCACGACGGCCTACCAGTACGGCCCAGAGAACGGTGGTACCCGCCCGTCAGCGGGAGCACTGAAGACGGCAGGAGCGCCACGAAGAACGGCCCCGTGGGAGTCGGTCCCCTGGAGTCGGCCGGCCCCTCCCACGGGCCCCGCACGCCATTAACCAGACAAGACAGGGAATGGGCGATAGTGATCGCCTGCCAGACGGTGGAACTGTTGCCATGACCCCATGACCAAGCCAGCATCATCAGAAGCACCGCTACAGTACCGGGCCTGCCAGCGGGCCCGCCAGTCGGCGGGCCCCAGCAGTCGGCGGAGAAGACGGTGGCCTGAGAGACAGACGGCTAGGACCCGCGCCCAGCCGGATTACCATTGTATCCCCGGGGGCAGGCCTATATAAGCCCCCCGGGGCACCCATGCAAGGGGGATAGCTTCTCTAGGATTAGACCCGATCATATAGGAAGGAAGGAGCTAGTCTTGCCCTCTCCTACCTCCTGAAAACAGCTCTAGGAGCAACCTTGTATTCACTTTGCCATAGTGATCATGCGGAGACCCCGCAGAGCAGCAGTAGGGGTGTTATCTCCTCGGAGAGCCCTGAAGCTGGGTAAGATCCGCCCGGCGTGCATGTCTTCGCCTCATCCCGCTTCCGGGCACCTGCAACGTTCTACTCGCTCCCACCATGATAAGCCATCCATTGGCATATGTCGTACCCAACCCCCGACAATACTTGAATAAGAATTTTTCAATGAAAGACCTCGGTGAAGCTGCTTATATATTGGGCATCAATATCTATAGAGATAGATCAAGACGCTTAATTGGACTTTCATAAAGCACATACCTTGATAAAGTTTTCAAGAAATTCAAAATGGATCAGTCAAAGAAAGGGTTCTTGCTTGTGTTACAAGGTGTGAAGTTGAGCCAGACTCAATGCCCGACCACTTCAGAAGATAGAGAGAAAATGAAAGTCATTCCCTATGCCTCAGCCATAGGTTCTATCATGTATGCAATGCTGTGTACCAGACCTGATGTGTGCCTTGCTATAAGTTTAGCAGGGAGGTACCAAAGTAATTGTCGGTGTTATGGGAACGGGGGTCCCCAGACTTGCCTGCCTGCGGCCTGCGGCGTGGCTCAAGGGGCGGCCCAGCATGGCCCATCTTCATCAGCACAAGCTCAAGACCCTCACGAGGGGCCAAGCCTCGCGGGGCGGACGACAGGAGGCTTCCTCAGGCACGGCCTTGTCAGGTTGGCTCGCGAGGAGGCGGAGAGATCAAGGCGGGGTACTTCACGAGGTGCCCATGACGCAAGCCATGACGACCAAGGGCGCCAGGCGGGCGCCAGCCCACGCAGTGTCCTTTTTCCCTCTTTGGTGCAAAGGGAGCAAGCGCAGGCGAGAGCATCAAGCAAAGGCATCCATTTTGGTGCAACAAGACCAAGACCAGCAGAACGGCCGGATGGAGGTCATCGTGAAGCCCAAGCCGGCGTCACCACCAGAGCCTTTAGCAGGCGAGGACCAACTTTAGTCACGATAAGTGTACTAGATATTCCCCTTCAAAATGGCCAATTGTTGGCGCCCTTCCCGCTCAATATTTGGGAGGAGGCCCAGGGCCTTTGCCTATAAATAGGACTAGCCATCACAAGCTAGAGGCAATGGGATCCTCACCAGGAAACCAATAGAGAGAGCGACTGAACTCCCCCCAGTAGTTCATCGCACCAGCCAAGAACAGACCCTCGCGAGGCTGTTCTTCCTTGTATTGTTCATCATCAGCCCTAGAGATCCTAGCAAGGCGGCGAGGCACAGGCAGTAGAAGGCCAGATCTCCGCGCGCACCCCAGAGTTCGAACCTAGAGGGTCTGCCGGAACCCGAAATCCGACAGTAATCCAGGAGTGGATCACTGGACAACAGTCAAGAGCATCCTGAAATACCTGAAAAGGACTAAGGATATGTTTCTCGTTTATGGGGGTGACAAAGAGCTTATCGTAAATGGTTACGTCGATGCAAGCTTTGACACTGATCCGGAGGACTCTAAGTCGCAAATCGGATACATATTTATATTGAATGGTGGAGCTGTCAGTTGGTGCAGTTCCAAGTAGAGCATCGTGGCGGGATCTACGTGTGAAGCAGAGTACATACCTGCATTGAAAGCACCAAATGAAGGAGTCTGGATGCAGGAGTTCATATCCGATCTAGTTGTAATACCTAGTGCAACGGGTCCAATGACAATCTTTTGTGACAATACTGGAGCAATTGCCTTGGCAAAGGAATCCAGGTTTCACAAGAGAACCAAACACATCAAGAGACGCTTCAATTCCATCCGTGATCAAGTCAAGAAGGAAGACATAGAGATTTTCAAGATACATTCGGATATGAATGTTGCAGGCCCGTTGACTAAGCCTCTTCCACGAGAAAAACATGATCAACACCAAGACTCCATGGGTGTTAGAATCATTACTATGTAATCTAGATTATTGACTCTAGTGCAAGTGGCAGACTGAAGGAAATATGCCCTGATAAAGTTCTTATTTATATTTCCTTATATCATGATAAATGTTTATTATTCATGCTAGAATTGTATTAACCGGAAACATAGTACATGTGTGAATACATAGACAAAACTAAGTGTCCCTAGTATGCCTCTACTTGACTAGCTCGTTAATCAAAGATGGTTAAGTTTCCTGACCATAGACGTGTGTTGTCATTTGATGAACGGGATCACATCATTAGAGAATGATGTGATGGACAAGACCCATCTGTTAGATTTGCATAATGATTGTTAAGTTTTATTGCTACTGCTCCCTTGATGACTTATACATGTTCCTCTAACTATGAGATTATGCAACTCCCAAATGCAGGAGGAAAACCTTGTGTGCTATCAAACGCCACAACGTAACTGGGTGACTATAAAGATGCTCTACAGGTGTCTCTGAAGGTGTTTGTTGGGTTGGCATAGATCGAGATTAGGATTTGTCACTCCGCGTATCGGAGAGGTATCTCTGGGCCCTCTTGGTAATGCTCATCACTATAAGCCTTGCAAGCAATATGACTAATGAGTTAGTTGCAGGATGAAGCATTACGGAACAAGTAAAGAGACTTGTCGGTAACGACATTGAACTAGGTATGAAGATATCGACGATCGAATCTCGGGCAAGTAACATACCGATGACAAAGGGTGCAACGTATGTTGTTGTGCGGATTGACCAATAAAGATCTTCGTAGAATACATAGGAGCCAATATGAGCATCGAGGTTCCGCTATTGGTTATTGATTGGGGATGTGTCTCGATCATGTATACATAGTTCTCGAACCTGTAGGGTCCGCACGCTTAACGTTCGATGATGATTTTATGAGTTATGTGTTTTGGTGACCAAAGTTTGTTCGGAGTCCTGGATGAGATCACGGACATGACGAGGAGTCTTGAGATGGTCAAGAGGTAAAGAGTGATATATTGGAAGGTTATGTTCGGACACCTGAAAAGTTTCGGAGAGGTTTGGACATTTTTCGGAGTACCGGGAGGTTACCGGAACCCCCCGGGAAAGTTAATGGGCCTACATGGGCCTTAGTGGAGAGAGGAGGCAGCGGCCAGGAGGTGGCGCCCCCCAAGCCCAATCCGAATTGGACAAGGGGTCGGGGCGCTGCCCCCCTTTTTCCTTCTCCCTCTCCACTTCTTTCCCCTTTCCCACTCCGGAAAAGGAAGGGGAAATCCTACTAGGACTGGGAGTCCTAGTAGGACTCCCCTCTTGGCACGCCCCCTCTAGCCCAGCTGCCCCCTCCTCCCCTCCTTTATATACGTGGGTAGGGGGCACCCGAAAGTCACATCAGTTGTTCTCTTTGCCGTGTGTGGTTCCCCCCTCCACAGTTTACTCCTCCGGTCATAGTGTCATAGTGCTAAGGCGAAGCCCTGCGCGGATCACATCATCAACACCGTCACCACGCCATCATGCTGACGGAACTCTCCCTCGACCCTCTACTGGATCAAGAGTTCGACGGACGTCATCGAGCTGAACGTGTGCTGAACACGGGGGTGCCATAAGTTCGGTAACTGGATCGGTTGGATCGTGAAGACGTTCGACAACATCAACCGCATTAACTAACGCTTTTGCTTTCAGTCTACAAGGGTACGTGGATACACTCTCCCCCTCTCATTGCTATGCATCTTCTAGATAGATCTTGCGTGATCGTAGGAATTTTTTTGAAATTGCATGCTACGTTCCCCAACACTACCAGCTGCCCCGGCTCTCACACGTGCTGCTGCTACTACTGCTTTTCTGCTACTAGTGCATTCAGTTTCGACGTTAAAATTCAGTATCGACAGCAAAATTCAGTTTCGATAGTTAAATTCAGTTTCAACAGTTAAGTTTAGAGATGAGAAGCTGATGTATTTTACATCTAGCACTTTGTGGTTATGTATTTTACGTCATCTATTGGAGATGCTATTAGAATTCTACTCGGGTTAACGTTGTCTCTCTTGTCTTGCTTCACCCTCGCCGTCGTACAACTCACCTGAGCTGCTCCAATGATGAAACCCTCCATCACAGCGGAGCAGTACCCCGAGCTCCATCTCCAGATGCCTAAGATCTTCTTCCCCTGCTCCAACAGCCAAATCAGCCGGAGCATCCTCACCGACCAACCCAATCACACACTGAGATTGACATGGCTTCGCCAAAGAGGTTGTATACTTGTTGCATTGCTTTTTTACTCTACATTTTATATATATTTCCCACTGAGCACATGTAGTAACGTGAAATACGATTAGTTTCTCCTACTATATGACAAGCAGTGAGGTACCAGGCAACTTAGCTATCCGTGATGGACTCTCTTGAACGCCATCATTATTTATCTCTGCGTGCTTGCGCTGTGCATTTGTAGATTGGCCAGGGAGTTTAGCTAGTAGGGCAGTGGCCTGGGTCCAAAGTAGTAGAAGTAGCACAAAAACATTTTTTGGGTGTAGGCTTTTCCCTGCTCAAGCCTGCCTACTAGAATTGCCGGTTCTTGAAAAGAAAAGTGAAGGAAAAACATAGGAATTGGAAATTTTCCTATGGTGGTACTATTAATGCATTTGGTTCAAAGGAATGGAGCAAAGGAAAAATGTAGGATTTGTACCTTTAGTGTCTCCTTGAAAGAAAAACCGTAGGAATTTTAATATCCACTTGTCCTCCTTTTCAAATTGCTATTCATGAAGCACAATACTAAAAGATAGTAGCATAATAGCATTATAACCATACATTTTCTTTTGGTTTGACTTAATCTCACCATGCCTCTTTGCATCCTGTGATCTTCCAATTCTTGTGAACCAAACACCCAGATTGGTAGAAATCATGTGTTTTTAAAATCTCTGTTTTGCACGTGCATTCCTATCTTATTCCTGTGTATTTCCTATCCCTGCATTGTTAGAATCTTCAAATTCAAACAGGACCTTATACAATTACTTCTATTACAGATATGTGTCAAAGAAAACCTTGTGTGGTTTGTCCCGCTCCAGCTGCGTTGTGTTCCACCCCAGCTCAGCTGCTCCAACAATGAAAGGGTTCACCATAGCAGGGATCCGCCCTCCAGACTGTCTTTTGCCGCCTCAGATCTTCTTCCTCACCGCGGACAGCCACGACAACTGCGTTACCATAATCAACTGAGCAGATGACCTTGAGGACTACACGGGTCTGCAAGAGAGGCCGCACTCTTTCGTGTCTGCTTACGTTATGCATCACTTAATATGATGACATGCTACTTTATCGTCCTGTTCACTGATTAGACTCTGAGTCAGGTCCAAACTAATGCTCAAACTTGAGTTTTTAAATGGTTGTGGGGTACATATTGGGGGCATCAATCAATACTATCTGTCTACTATATGGTTAATGTCGAGTGTCTACTATGAGTTTCATGTTGGGTGGAAACAAACATTAAAGGAGCCATCATTTGCATTTTTAACTAAAGCTATTATCTACCTGCTATCATTGGTTTTGGGTCTATCCATAGTTTGCTACCATCACTCTAGATTTGTGCATGCACTCCTTACATAATCTCACTATGTTTTATTCCTATGCATGTCAGTTATTGTACACAATGGTACTAAACATGTAGAGCAAAAGAGGCGAGCCTTGCGTGGCAATAAAATTTCATGCAGACGTCGCTCCATGGTCGGTGCAAAAGCAACCCCCTCCCCCCATTCCAGACTGTAATCAAGAGGAAGATAATAGTTCAGAGGGGGATTCAGAGGGAGCAGACCACTCCTATTTACCCCTTGAGGTCTTTTGCTCTAACTTGGCATGCTGATGTTGGTCATATCGTGCATATGGTGCCTTGCATTGCTTACTTTATACATAAAATATGTCATCTGCTTAGTTTAGACATGGATTGTGTGAATGCCATCTATTTAGTTTCTATACCATATATGTGAATCATGCAATGCCATCTTGTTTAGCCAGGAATCATATATGTGATTTTTTTGCAATGCCACCATGGTTAGCTAGTCATCTTATCATTCCATTTTTATTACATATTAAATTTGTCAACAATTTTAGCACATTCAATTACTCTTCCTGTGTATGAGCCATTCGACTTGGTCATGGAAAAACTGGAGTGGAAACAAGGTCTTCAGAGTAGACAATGCTATCTAACGAAGCGCATGTATTGCTGGTTATGGATAGCTCCTTAGAGGAGGATTTAGAGACAGATGACCAATCATATCCCCCCAAGGTGCATGCTCTAACTTGGCAGGGTTATATTGCTCATATCGTGTATATGGTGTCTTGCATTGCCATGTCATTTGCTTAGATTAGGCATGCTTTGTGTGAATGCCATGTGTTTAGTGTCTAATTACCATGTATGTGAATTTTCCAATGCCATCTTGTTGCAAGACATTATATATGTGAATTATGCAATGCTATCTTGTTGCAAGGCATTATGTATGTGAATTATGCAATGCCATGATGTTTAGCGAAGCGTCATGTATGTGAATTATATCATGTCGTCCTTTTTTTGTATTACTCATTGCATTTGTCGACAATGTTTGTATATTCAACTGCTCTTCCTGAGCATCAGCCATTTGAATTGGTGATGGGGAAATCTAGAGTGAAAACAAGGTCTTCAGAGAAGACAATGCCACCTGCTGAAGCAGATATCTTGCTGGTTACAGATAGCTCCTCAGAGGAGGATTCAGAGGCAGATGACGAGTCCTATTATCCCCCTGAGGTGTATACTCAAACTTGGTAAGTTTATATTACTCATATCATGCATATGTTGTCTTGCAATGCTTAGTTTTTACATGATATACACAATATTGAATGCCATCTCCTTAGTTGACACATCATATATGCGATTGCCCTCTGCTCACTTGCTTAGTATATAAATCATATATTTGAATTATATCATGCAATGATGTTTACATAGACATCATTTATCTGAATTATGGCATGCCAACCTATTCTCTAAAGACATAGTATAGTTATATCATCTCATCCTGTTTATATTGTCATCATATTTTGAATTATGTCATTCTATCCGTGAATTATATCATGACATCATGTTTCCATCGATGGCATGTTTCTGAATCATGGCATGCCAACCACTTTAATAGATACATCGTATAGTTATATCATGTCATCCTATTTACATAGTCATCATATTTTGAAGTATGTCATTCTGTCATGTTTAGTTAGCCATCATACATGTGAAATTGTGTCATGCTATCCTGTTTAATTAGCCATCATATATGTGAAATTATGTCATGCTATTCTGTTAGGTTAGACAACATAAATGTGAATTATTTCATGCCATGTTTTCTTCCAGACTATCCATTGCACCTGTCTATCTTACAATGTCTGTACATTCAATTACTTTTCTTTTTTATCAGCCATTTGAATTGGAGGGGGTGATGGCGGTATCTGTGGGAGTAAAAACATGACTTCATAAAAGATCGTGCTACCTGTCGATGCAGATAGAACCATGGTTGTACTTGCCCAAGAACTAGCCCCACCAGACATAACCCAGTGTCTCGCAGATTGTACCCCTACCCAGTTGGACAGAGAACCAGCTACACCCCTTCTAACCCAACCCCGGCAGATAGTAACCCAATTCCAGTTGACACAACACTGTCTCCACCACAGAGCACCCAAACACGAGCAGTTAGTAAGGCAACCACTGGTGCAGAGACCTGCTATACAAGCGGTTTTTAACCCCTTTCCACGACAACGTTTCGAACCATCGCCAAGTGAGTGTGTGGGGGTCCTTCGCACACGACCCAGAAACTGCCGGGGATAGGACCTCCTCGTAGACAGGTTGGGGCAAAACAAGCTCGTGTGCAATCTGGCGGGGCATCGAAACCCAATTTTTTTCCGTTCGTATGAACAACCCACATGGTGAATCCCAGAATTTTTTTGTTTGTATGTATATCACACACAATTTTGTTGTGGAAACATTTGTGCAAGGTGGTCTAACGCAAACAGTTCTTTGTCGAAAGTCGTGTGTGATTGTTAGTTGATCGAACATGCGTACTTTCTAGAAATCGTGTGGGTTGTTTGAGTTCATCACCGACAGTGTTGTTTGAGTAACTATCTGCAATAGAAAACGCCCAATAAGTAGGGTAATTAGCCTATTATTAATAATCATGTACTAATCAAATTGATATTTCTTATAAAACACACCAGATATTTCATATCCATATAACAGCAACCAAGTTTTCATAATCGAATTACATCAGATAGCTTCGACACTCAGTTACGCCATTACACAACAGCACCAAGTTTCACATGCAACATCAAAAACCTTTGGAAAGTAGCATCATACATGGTAAATATACAGATGAATCTCATTTGGGAAACTGCCGAAGCGGAAGGCAAATATTGAGCCTTCAGTGATGTTGAATGTTCTTGCAACTTTAGGCCAGTGGCTATGGATAATTGCCCGCTCAACCTTCTTCCTCTTCAGCAAGACTTCAATATTGTACCATGGGTGTTGAATGAATACTTTGCTCGCCTCTTGACCATGCAAGTGGTTTGAGAGCTAATCATCAGTGAACTGCTTTGAAAAGTACTGAAAACAACGATATGCATAAATCACTGTTATAAATTTTGAAATGGCGCAAGGGGTAAAAACAAGGTAAAAGAGTTAGTACCCTCCTATAGTTGACTGATGTCTTCTTCATTGTGCAAACAAAGATCTTGCTGCTATTCGTCGCAAATTTCTTCATCCTAATAATCTTTCTGAGTTTCTTGACTTGACTGATATTCATGGACATCACATTTCCCCATATGCAAAATGGGTCGAACAATGGGTCCAAGCCTCTAACAGCGGGACCTACATTTGCATGACCTAATTGTAAGAAACCTAAATATTAGAATGATTCCTACGACTGCACAATAATGTGCCATTATCCAAAGGACCATGCTTGAACAAACCTCGATGGTAAACCGCAGTGCCTCCCATTGTGTTTCCCTGCAACACACATAAGGAAGATCTTGATCAGGTTAACTGAGAGTTGCCATACTATTAGTAGAATATGTATTGAGTACAGCCAAACTCGATTTATTTGACATGCATAACAATACAAAATTGTACCCACAACAAATGAAAATCAAATTGCAGAACTGAACCAAAGCGTTAAATGGACAGCGGACCAAATGAACCAAAATAATTAACTGAGCACAACATTGCAGAATGGAAACATGTACTAGAAGATAAGATAGTTAAAAAACAAGGAATGCTTGAGAACACCACTACAAAATATAGCAATTGTTGGATCAAACTGTTAACTGAACATTACATTTCAGAGGACCAAAGTGTTAACTAAACATTACATTTCAGAGGACCAAACTGTTAACTGAACCTCAGATTGCATATTAACATTACAGAGGACAAATGACTAGAAGGCATTGGCGGTGGCCTCAAGAAAATAATACGAACTGTATTTTAAAGTAGACAACCACATGGCGGTGTCGACGGTGGCCTCTAAGACGAGGTGCTCCTCCAAGATCTGGCGGTTGATGTCTGCTAGAACTACGTCGGTATTTCCCCAAAGAGGAAGGGATGATGCAGTATAGCGACGGTAGGTATTGACCTTAGTGATGAGACCAAGGTTATCGAACCAGTAGGAGAAGCTCCTCGCACCATGTAAACAACATATGCACACAAATAACAAATACTCGCAACCCGACGTGTTAAAGGGGTTATCAATCCCTTTCGGGTACGGCACCTCAAGATTGGCAAATAACGTGAGGTAGAAGTGGTTGATAGGATAAATAGATCGTCGGAAAAATAAATTGCATTAAGGTATTTTTTGTATTTTTGGTTTAATAGATCTAAAAATAAATGCAATGATCGCAAAGGCCAATATGATGAAAAGAGACCCGGGGGCCGTAGGTTTCACTAGTGGCTTCTCTCGACAAAAATAGCAAACGGTGGGAAAATAATTACTATTTGGCAATTGATAGAACTTGAATAATCATGACGATATCCAGGCAATGATCATTATATAGGCATCACGTCCAAGATTATTAGACCGACTCCTTCCTGCATCTACTACTATTACTCCACACATCGACCGCTATCCAGCATGCATCTAGTGTATTAAGTTCACGAAGAAACGGAGTAATGCAATAAGAATGATGACATGATGTAGACAAGATCTATTTATCTATTTATGTAGATATGGACCCCATCTTGTTATCCTTAGTAACAACGATACATACATGTCGGTTCCCCTTCTGTCATTGGGATCAAGCACCGTAAGATCGAACCCACTACAAAGCACCTCTTCCCGTTGCAAGATAAATAGATCAAGTTGGCCAAACAAAACCCAGATATCGGAGAAGAAATATGAGGCTATAAGCAATCATGCATCAAAGAGATCAAATAAGACTCAAATAGCATTCATGGATAAAAACGTAGATCTGATCATAAACTCAAAGTTCACCGGATCCCAACAAACACACCGCAAAAAGGCTTACATCATATGGATCTCCAAGAGACCATTGTATTGATAATCAAGAGAGAGAGATAGGAAGCCATCTATCTACTAACTATGGACCCGTAGGTCTACAAAGAACTACTCATGCATCATCGGAGAGGCACCAATGGAAGTGGTGAACCCCTCTGTGATGGTGTCTAGATTGGATCTGGTGGTTCTGGACTCTACGGTGGTTGGAATTGATTTTCATCAACTCCCCTAGGGTTTCTGGAATATTGGGGTATTTATAGAGCAAAGAGGCGGTTCAGGGGGCACCTGAGGTGGGCACAACCCACCAGGGCGCCCCTGGGCCTCCTGGCGCACCCTAGTGGGTGTTGCCCTCCTCGAGGCACCCCCCCCCCCCAGGTGCAGCCTTGGCCCACTGGATTTCTTCTAGCCCAATCGCTACGTTTGGACTCCATTTGATATTGATTTCCTGCGATGTAAAAAACATGTAGAAAACAGCAACTGGCACTGGGCACTATATCAATAGGTCAGTACCAAAAAAGTATATAAAATGACTATAAAATGATTGTAAAACATCCAAGAATGATAATATAACAGCATGGAACAATAAAAAATTATAGATACGTTGGAGACGTATCAGCATCCCCAAACTTAATTCCTGCTCGTCCTCGAGTGGGTAATGATAAAAACAAAATATTTGATGTGGAATGCTGCCTAACATGTTCATCACATTTCTTTTCTTTATAGCATGGACATATGGACTTTTATATGATTCAAAACAATAGTCTAGTTTTGACATGAAGACTTTAATACTCAAGCATACCCACAAGCAACCGTGTCTTTCAAAATACCAATACCAAAGCAAGTTATCCCTAGCCCATTATGCTCAATCATTGATCCATTCATGAAACACACTCGAATATTAGCTACACCCAATGCTCAAATACGATCATAGTGCCTCTTAGTTGGTGCTTTATAAGAGAAGATGGAGACTCAAATTCAAAATAAAAAATTGCATAAGTAAAAGAAAGGCCCTTTGCGGAGGGAAGTAGGGATTTGTAGAGGTGCCAGAGCTCAAAGCTTAAGTTGAGAGATATTTTTTTTTGAGAGGCATACTTTTCCCACCAACGAAAACGACTTAGAGATCCCAACACTTTCCATGCTAGATACATCATAGGCGGTTCCCAAATAGAAAATAAAGTTTATTCCTTTTTCCACCATTACTTTCACTTTCCATGGCTAGCCGAATCCACGGTTGCCCTCCATACCAATAGTTTCCAAGGAATTTATTATTTGACAACATAAAGTAAATTCATTTTTCATTTCGGGACTGGGCATCCCTAATACCTTTGTCGTACTCTTGTGCAATGACAAGTGAATAAACACTCATCGTGAGAATAACACATCTAGCATGGAAAATATTGGTTACCCTTCACCGCCTCGCGAGCGGTAGATCACACAATAGAGAAATTTATTTTGAAAATTAGAGTTGGCACATGCAAATTTGCTTAGAACGGTATGGAAACCCCGCATATAGGTAGGTATAGTGGACTCATATGGCAAAACTGGTTTAAAGGGTTTTGGATGCACAAGTAGTGATCATACTTAGTGAAAAATGAAGGCTAGCAAAAGATTGAGAAGCGACCAACCAAAAAGCAAAAAATCTCGTAGCCAAGCATTAAGCATAAGTAACACCGAATAACACACCATAAGTAGGATATAAATTTCATTATATACCTATTAACTTTCATGCTTGCATAGGGAATCACAAACCTTAACATCAATATTCTTACTAAGGCACAATTACTCATCAACATGACTCACATATCATATCGTCATATGTCAAAACCATTACTAAGAATCAAGTGTATTTTTTTCCAATGATCTTCATGAAAGTTTTTATTATATCCTCCTTGGATATCTATCACTGTGGGACTAGTTTTAGATGTTGCTTTGATAAGCTCAAACAAATATAAGTGAAGATTATGAGCATAATTTTCTTTCTCCCAAATTAATATAAGTGAAGCAAGAGAGAATTTCTGAAAATTTTACTAACTCCCAAATAAATCTAAGTGAAGCATGAGAGCATTTCTTCAAAAATAACGAAGCACACCATGCTCAAAAAGTTATAAGTGAGGCACTAGAGCAAATCCATGGCTCTAAAAATTTAAGTGAAGCATAGGAGCAAGCGTACGATAATTCTTGGCTCTCTATAAAAGGTGTGTTCAGCAAGGATTGAAGACTTGAGACACAAAGCAGAACAAGCAAAGACTCATATCATACAAGACGCTCCAAGCAAAACTCATAATATGTGACGAATAAAAATATAGCTTCAAGTAAAATACCGATGGTTGTTAGAAGAAAGCGGGGATGGCACTCGGGGGCATCCCCAAGCTTAGTTGCTTGCTACTTATTTGAATATTATCTTGGGGTGCCTCGAGCATCCCCAAGCTTAGCCTTTTGCTAATCCTTATTCCTTCATCCATCATAAGATCACCCAAAACTTGAAAACTTGAATCACACAAAACTCAAACAAAACCTTCATGAGATCCGTTAGTATAAGAAAGCCAACCACTACTATAAGTACTGTAGAAAACCTATTATTATTTTGTTTTTGCACTATACCTACTGTATTCCAACTTTTCTATGGCAAAAACTCATCAAAGAAAACCATAGAATCATCAAAACAAGTACACAATGCAAAGAAAACAGAATCTGTCAAAAACAGAACAGTCTGTAGCAATTTGAATATTTCGAATACTTCAAAAATAAATGCAAAGTTTCTATAAATTCTGAAATAAATTGGTGGACGTTAGCAATGTTTCTATAAATCTTCTGAAAAAGAATAAACTCAAAATCACTCTTCTCTTAAAAATTACAAATAATCTCGTGAGGGCAAAAGTTACTGTTTTTCAGCAAGATCAAATCAAATTTCACCCAAATCTTCCCAAAGGCCTTGCTTGGCACAAACACTTATTAAAAAAACACAATTATAACGGTAGAATAATTGTGCTATCACACACGAACAGAAAGCAAAAAACAAAAATAAATTTTATTCATTGGGTTGCCTCCCAACAAGCGCTATCGTTTTACGCCCCTAGCTAGGCATAACATGTAGGATCTAAGTTTTGTCATCTTTGGTTCTAGATCCATAAGTTGCCCTCATTTTTGATTAATATGGTGACCTAATTCTTGTTCTAGGGAAGTGTACCATTCCCTTCCTTAGTGGAAATTGAAATTTAATATTGCCTTCTTTCATATCAATCACGGCACCAATAGTATGCAAAAACGGTCTACCAAGAATAATCGGACAAGACGGATTGCAATCAATATCAAGAACAATAAAATCCATGGGCACATAATTCCTATTTGAAAGAATAAGAACATCATTAATTCTTCCCATAGGCTTTTTAATAGTAGAATCCGCTAAGTGCAAATTTAAAGAGCATTCTTCAATATTGGTAAGACCAAGCACATCACATAAAGATTTCGGAATTGTAGAAACACTAGCACCCAAGTCACACAAATCAAAACACTCATAATTTTTAATCTCGACTTTGATAGTAGGTTCCCACTCATCATGCAATTTTCTAGGAATTGAAACTTCTAATTCCAACTTTTCTTCAAAAGCTTTCGTCATGGCATCAACAATATGTTTAGTAAAAACTTTATTTTGTTCATAAGCATGGGGTGAATTTATCATGGATTGCAACAAAGAAATACAATCAACCAAAGAGCAACTATCATAATTAAAGTCTTTGTAATCCAAAATAGTGGGCACGTCATTAGTTAAATTCTTGACCTCTTCAAACCCACTTTTATCAAATCTTTCAACAAGATTTTCACCCTCCGAATCATTGGGACGCCTTCTAGCTAAAGTTGACTCTTCTCCAGTCCCTTTTTCATCAATCTTAATTTTACTAAACAAAGAATCAATAGAAGAAACACCAATCATTTTAAGATCATCATTTTTATCTTTTAACGAGATTGGTTTGGCAGCTATTTGATTCACTAAAGTAGCTTGTGCATCGGATATTTTTCCCAACAAACTTTCAGCAAAAGCATACTTAGATTGGAGATTGCAAACTTCTCTACTAATATCATCAAGTTGTTTCGTTATAGCTTCTAACACAATGGAGTGTTCCTTAAGTTCTTCAGTAAAATATTTATTATGCTCAAATTGTGTAGTCATATATTCCTTAGTAATTTCCTCAATTTCAAGCAAAATATTTGGATAGTGAACATCATAATATTTTCTTTGAGACATCATGACAATGCAAACAAGAACGCACACAAAAATAGATCTGACGAGAAAACGGCGAACGAAAAAGAGGGCGAATAAAATGGCAAACTTTTGTGAAGTGGGGGAGAGGAAAATGAGAGGAAAATGGCAAATAATGCAAATTGCAAGGAGATGAGATTTGTGATTAGGAACCTGGTTGATGTTGAAGATCCTCCCCTGCAACGGCGCCAGAAATTCCTTTTGATGTCTGCTAGAACTACGTCGGTATTTACCCAAAGAGGAAGGGATGATGCAGTATAGGCAAATAACATGTAGGTATTTCCCTCAATGATGAGAGCAAGGTTATTGAACCAGTAGGAGAACCTCCTCACACCACATAAACAACACCTGCACACAAATAACAAATACTCGCAACCCGACGTGTTAAAGGGGTTGTCAATCCCTTTCAGGTACGACGTCTCAAGATAGGCAAATAACATGAGGTAAAAGTGGTAGATAGGATAAATAGATCATGGAGAAAATAAATTGCAGCAAGATATTTTTGTATTTTTGGTTTAATAGATGTGAAAATAAATGCAAAGGAAAATAGATTGCAAAGGCAAATATGATGAAAAGAGACCCGAGGGCCGTAGGTTTCACTAGTGACTTCTCTTGTGAAAAATAGCAAACAGTGGGAAAACAATCACTATTGGGCAATTGATAGAACTTCAAATAATCATGATGATATCCAGGCAATGATCATTATATGGGCATCACGTCCAAGATTAGTAGACCGACTCCTGCCCGCATCTACTACTATTCCTCCACACATTGACCGCTATCCAGCATGCATCTAGTGTATTGAGTTCATGAAGAATGGAGTAATGCAATAAGAACGATGACATAATGTCGAGAAGATCTATTTATCTATTTATGTAGATATAGACCCCATCTTGTTATCGTTAGTAGCAATGATACATACGTGTCGGTTCCCCTTCTATCACTGGGATCAAGCACCGTAAGATCGAACCCACTACAAAGCACCTCTTCCCATTGCAAGATAAATAGATCAAGTTGGCCAAACAAAACCCAAATATTGGAGAAGAAATACGAGGCTATAAGCAATCATGCATATAAGAGATCAAAGAAGACTCAAATAAGTTTCATGGATAAAAACATAGATCTGATCATAAACTCAAAGTTCATCGGATCCCAGCAAACACACTGCAAAAAGGCTAACATCATATGGATCTCCAAGAGACCATTGTATTGATAATCAAGAGAGAGAGAGAGAGAGGAAGCCATCTAGCTACTAACTACGGACCCGCATGTCTACAAAGAACTACTCACGCATCATCAGAGAGGCACCAATGGAAGTGGTGAACCCCTCCGTGATGGTGTCTAGATTGGATCTGGTGATTCTGGACTCTGCGGCGGCCGGAATTGATTTTCATCGACTCCCTAGGGTTTCTGGAATATTGGGGTATTTATAGAGCAAAGAGGCGGTTCAGGGGGCACCCGAGGTGGGCATAACCCAGGGCGCGCCTGGGTCTCCTGGCGCGCCCTGGTGGGTGCTGCCCTCCTCGAGGCACCCCAAGTGTAGACTTGGCCCACTGGATGTCTTCTGGCCCAAAAAAATCCTCAAGAAGTTTCCCTGTGTTTGGACTCCGTTTGATATTGATTTCTTGCGATGTAAAAACATGCAGAAAACAGCAACTGGCACTGGGCACTATGTCAACAGGTTAGTACCAAAAAATGATATAAAATGATTGTAAAACATCCAAGAATGATAATATAACATCACGGAACAATCAAAAATTATAGATACGTTGGAGACATATCAGCGGTCGGCACACATGGCAGCTATCGCAACCTCGTGCGCGCGTGCGGCCGCGATTTGCTTCTCTGCTGCCAGATGCTACTGAGCTCCATGTTATATTGCGTGCAAAATGGCTGTGGGCGGCGCTTAATTGGAGGAGGGGGCAGTGATTTTGGCAGATTGTGTCGCGCCGTTGGTCGGGGCATGTGGGACGGGAAAGGAGGAGGATGATGTGGGTGGGGTGTGGATTACCTGACCATATTGACGAGGCCGCACAACAAGAAGAAGAGTCAGCGGCAAGGAGGCGGCGCTGGAAGAAGAAGGGTTGCCGGCAAGGAGGCGACACTGCAAGAAGAACGGTAGCCGTCCAGGAGGCGGCGCTGCAAGAAGAAGGGTCGCCGGCGAGGAGGCTGAGCTGCCAGTAAGCAGCAGTGAAGGTTTGAACTTGGAAAGCAAGGAGGAATAGTGGAAATGTGTCTTTTGGTGGGAGGGAGGGGGCGGGGAGATAGATATTTCCGCGGTGGCAAAAACAATTTGCTTGGTGCCACGAGAAACTGGCGCGCAAGTGTGGTTCAAGCGGGGGCGGTGGACTGTAGACGATGAAGTTTCCTGCGTAAGCCAGACAAGATAGTGCACCAACATATTTTATATTGCATCCCACACGATTATTTCTAGTAAACTGTTTCTGGTAGACCTGATGTTTTGATTATGTTTTGAAAGACAAAATGGTGTTACGGAGGGAAAGGATGGTGTTTGAATTGCTTGAACATTTATGTATAGTGAACATGCAACTACATGAGTGTCGTGTTTAAATTTGGAATTGTTCCAGGTTTGTTTGGCATTTTTATGGATTAATTGAGTTTCTCGGCATTTAATGTGCATAATTCAAATTTGAACTACAAGCACATTCTCCAGTGCATCAAAGTTTGTTGAAAAATCACATGTGTGTCTTTGGGTGAATTTATAGATCCCATGCAAGAAATGGGAACGAAATTCAAACATCTGGGCGTCGTGGCTTGGCCGGGAACATTGACAAACTTGGTTTTTAAATTCCTGGAAATTCACAACTCGCGTGAAAATCATGAAACTTGGCATGGTGTCATTTCATGGCACCAACATGCTGTGGTAAAAAAAAATTGACCGCATTTGGACAAGTTTTTGGTATAAGCTTCTTGCAAACCGGAGCTTCTCCCGAGAAGACTCGTGGTTCCCGAGGGGGGACGTGTCACCTTTGTGTTCGAAACTATATATGCTGCCCCCCATGGTATTATTCTGGGTTCGTTTGGACTTTATTATACATTAATTGAATTTCTAATCATTTAATGTGCATAATTCAAATTTGTACTACAAGCACATGCTCCAATGCACCAAAGTTGGTTGAAAAATCACATGTGTGTCCTTGGGTGAATTTCTAGGTCCCGTGCAAGAAATGGGAATGAAATTCAAACATCTGGGCGTTGTGGCTCGGCCGGAAAGATTGAAAAACTTAGTTTTTTAATTCATGTAAATCAACACGCCTAAAAATCATGAAACTTGGCACGGTGTCATGACATGGCACCAACACGCTGCGATAATTATTTTGGCTGAATTGGGAGACGCATCACGGCAACGACGAGATTGGAGTGGCGAGCGCGTGGGCTACGGCGGTGCTTGGGGCATGGTTTTAGGGGGTTTTGAGAGAGGAGAGGTAAGGAGTTTTATAGGATAGGTTTCTTGCGTGAGGGGAAGCATCGATGTAGGGTTTTGGCGAGGCGCTGCCGGCGTTGGGTGCAAGCGGGATACACACATGTGGCTTGCGGGAGGAGGGAGACGGCGTGGGGTCCGCGGGTCTGTGGGAGAGAGAGAGAAGAGAGAGAGGGTGGGCGACCGAGAGGGAGGGGTTCGGGTGCGGCGGTTGGGGCAGGCCGCTCCGGGTGGTGGTTATATATATATATATATATATATATATACATATATACATATACATATATACATATATATATATACATATATATATATATACATATATACATATATATATATACATATATATATATATATATATATATCAAAAGGCTCAAAAAATAAACTCTAAAAGATGAACTATTTTTCAGTGGCAAAACAAAAACTTTATAAAAAACATTTTTTTTGAAAATTCCAAATAAATCCAAAATCTTTTGGCATTATTTTCTGCTCACCTTTTGTAGTGTCATGTTAGCTCCTCTCATACCTTTGCACAAGTATTTGTGAGGGATTTTTTTGAAATGAAATTCAAATGCCAATTTCAATCCAAATTCAAATAAAACTCAAATGCCCTTGAAATTTTCCAAATGCCACACAATTCAAACAAAATGCAGATGCTTAGCTAATAATTGTAAAACATTCCAAATTGAAAATTTGGGATGTTACAGTCTTAAACCAATCGGTGGCACCAAGAAGAGTAACTACTATGAGAACATCACTTCAGTGACGCCGAGAGTTTCAGATCGGTTGCACCGAGATGGGAAAATTAGATCAGTCCAAGTGATTTCGGTGGGATCGGATGATTGTGAATTGGTCTAACTGAAAAGCACTTAGAAGGTTTTGGAGGTCAGCCTTAGTCGGATAGGTGGTTCCGAGTGCTCCTCACCCAGAGGGTCCAAAAAAGACTTGTTCAAGTTTTTGTGATATAGCAAGAAAGAATTTAGACAAGTCGAGATAGATAGCTAGAGAAGGTAGTTAGGCATTCTTGTACATCCATTTGGACAAATAAACCAAATAAATCAAACTAGAAATGGATGTCCTCGAATGGGAAAGATGCAAACCAACATGCTCACACAATAAGATAGCAAATGAAATATGTGTCAAACATGCACAACCAATTCTAGCAACTATCAAATAATGGGCGATAACGTAGTCATCTATATATGGGTATATTGACTTAGGATCCAAATGAGAACATTTGATCATAGGTCATACTCATCGTTTAAGCACAAGTGGGGTTACCACTTTTACATAAAGCATTAATGTGTTCACATCATTAGAGTTGCTTTGGCTTAATTCTTAGAGCAAAGCCCCCCCCCCCCAAGATGTGATATCCCCCCAAAGAGGGATGAACTAACCTTGAGTTTTGTCGATGATGACTTCATGTGGATGTTGAAGATGTGGATGCTCAATGTTGATGTAGTCCATCAAGAGTTGGGAGCAATCCTTGAGTTTTGCACTCTCAATACCTACATGGGTTAGTCCCACAAGGAACATACAAGGATATCCATAGTGATAGTGTGAAATGTACATATAATGATGTCCATGAATACATTGATTACCTTATCCCTTGACTTACCAACAAGAGGATTTGTGACTCCACGAAGTATTGCAAGATGTTGAAGTTGGTTGCACAAGTTCTTGCCAAAATGGAATATGAGTGAAGTTTGTAGGCAGAGTTACCATCAAGAACTCTCTAGTTCTTCTTCTTTGGGATCCACATCAATTTGATGGGAATCCTTGGAGTTGTTGTTGAACTTGATGAAATCTTGGGAACCCACTTGACCAAGGCTTGAGGTGCTTCTTCAAATGAGTCAGTCTTTTCATGAAGCTTGTACTTGCCTTTTAGCTTGTGGTCTTGTGGTGGAAGATCATCTTGGGTTTGTGTTCCCTCAAAATAAGTGGGGTCATACTTCTCTTGTTGGGGAACAAACCTTGTCTTGGGGTATTGATCTTCTTCCCACTCAACTCCATTGGCATTGAACTTAGCGTTGAGGAACAAACTAGTGCCCAGTGCCAGTTGCTGTCTTTTCCTTTGTTTTTTACTTTTTCAAAAAGGAATATCAAACGGAGTCCAAATGGAGTAAAACCTTAGCGTTGATTTTTCTTGGAACAGAAGACACCCACATAGCTTGGAGAGGGGGCCAGAGGAGTCCCGAGGAGCCCACTAGCCCTCGGGCCGCGCCCTGGGGGGGGCTGGCTTGTGGATCCCTCGAGAGTCCCCCAACCTAAACTTTGCACTATAAATTCCCAAATATTCCCAAACCACTAGAAGCGTCCACAAAAATACTTTTTCGCCGCCGCAAGCTTCTGTTCCAGTGAGATCCCGTCTTGGGGCCTTTTCCGGTGATCTGGCGGAGGGGGGTTCGATCACGGAGGGCTTCTACATCAACCTTACTGCCCTACCGATGATGTGTGAGTAGTTTACCATAGACCAACGGCTCCATAGCTAGTAGCTAGTGGACTTATTCTCTCTCTTTGATCTTCAAAACCATGTTCTCCTCGATGTCTTGGAGTTCTATCCAATGTAATCTTCTTTTGCGGTGTGTTTGTTGAGATCCGATGAATTGTGGGTTTATGATCAGATTATCTATGGATATTATTTGAGTCTCCTCTGAACACTTTTATGCATGACTTAAATAGCTTTGTATTTGTCTCCGATCTATTGATTTGGTTTGGCCAACTAGATTGATCTATCTTGCAATGGGAGAGGTGCTTTATGATGGGTTCAATCTTGCGGTGTCCTCACCCAGTGACATAGTAGGGGTAGCGAGGCACGTATTGTATTGTTGCCATTAAGGGTAAAAAGATGGGGTTTATACCATATTACTTGAGTTTATCCCTCTACATCATGTTATCTTGCTTAAGGCATTACTCCATTCTTATGAACTTGATACTCTAGATGCATGCTGGATAGCGGTCGATGTGTGGAGTAATAGTAGTAGATGAAGGCAGGAGTCGGTCTACTTGTCACGGATGTGATGCCTATATTCATGATCATTGCCTCAGATATCATCATAATTATTCGCTTTTCTATCAAACGCTCAATAGTATTTTGTTTACCCACCGTATGATTTATTCAAGAGGGAAGCCTCTAGTGAAACCTATGGCCCCCGGGACTATTTTCCATCATATATTTTCAGATCTATAAAACCAAAAACCCAAAACCACCTTGCTGCCATTTATTTGTTTTTAATTTTTTTATGTTTTACTAATCTTTTATATCTATCTCTATTAGATCTCATCCTTGCAAGTGACCATGAAGGGATTGACAACCCCTTTATCGTGTTGGGTGCAAGTGTTTGACTGTTTGTGCAGGTGCATATATTGGGGACTTGCTTGTGCCTCCTACTGGATTGATACCTTGGTTCTCCAACTGAGGGAAATACTTATATCTACTTTGCTATATCACCCTTTCCTTTTCAAGGAAAAAACCAATGCAAGCTCAAGAAGTAGCAGGAAGAATTTCTGGCGTCGTTCTCGGGGAGGTTCTACATCAAGCCTACGAAGTACCTATCATAAACTCTCATCTCTTGCATTACATAATTTTCCATTTGCCTCTTTGTTTTACACGAGAAAAATCTAATGTGCACTCCGGGAGAAAGGAAGAGGGGGAGTTTGATTTCTCTCATGCACCGGGGAAAAGAAAAGTGTGCGGGCATGCCAGTGTACATAGTACACAAAAAAATGGTATGGGAAGCAAGTATTTCATTAATCTCATCGGATAAACAAAATTACAAGATCCCATAAAAAAGGAATGCGCTCCATGGCCTACTAGCACGGCCTGCCTGACTATGACGATGTGCGGTCTCCTGTTTCCTAGGGCCTCAAAAAGCTCCCGGTTAATTACTCCCGCGGGTTGCTTCGTGAGATACCTCCGATTAAGCCGTGTGGTCGTCTTCGTCGTCTTTGCTTTGTATTCTCCATGCATGATGATGATGGTGTGTGTGTATGCTATGGGCGGCGGCAAAGCCCGTGTCCTCGTCGGTACACGTGGCGCTCAAAACATGGCTTTGTGTTGGCCACATTCGCCCGCACCGTTGCGCCTTGTCGGTCTTGACAATGTTGATGTAGTCGGTGTTGAAGTTGCAATGGTCCTGCTCTGCTCAGACTTCTTGACGATGTAGCGGTTTCATCGGGGTATGCAAGGGGTTCGCCTCGCGGCAGTATTCTTATGGAGATCGGTGTCGGTGTAAAACCAACGCTCGCTCATATCGGCAATGCCAGTGTGGTAGGTGCCTCGTCTCGACTAGACGCCGAGGTTACGATTGTCTGTGAAGACAAAGACTCCGCCTCACGAGACCGTGGAAGGTAACATCTTAGAGGGGCGTGGTGGATGCCTCGTCTTGGCTAGACACCATATTCGGTGGTCTGCCAAAACAAGGATCACGCCACGGGGCCGAAGAAAGGTAACATCATGGAGGGGCATGGTTGATGCCCCGTCTCAGCTAGACGCCGTATTCGGTGGTCTGCTAAGACAAGGATCATGCCACCCGTACGACAAACGAGACCTGATGCAATGAAGGGTGCACCTCGTCTTGTTTGGACGCCGTATTCGGTGGTCCAACAAGACAAGGGCAAAGCATCGCGGTGCGAAGAAAGGTGACATCATGGAAGGGCGTGGTTGGTATCCCGTCCTAGCTAGACGCCCTATTCGGTGGTCTGCTAAGAGAGAGGGCACGTTGCCACTACGCCTATACCTGTACGCCATGAAGAGTGCACCTCGTCTCGGCTGGACGCCGTATTCGGTGGTCCGCCAAGACAAAGGAAACACATTGCATGATCGTGGTAAGGGTCGCTGAAGATGTGTCATCGCGTAGCACCATCTTCTTTGTATCACGGGCTCCGTGTTGTGGGAAGCACCGGGGGGCATGTGTCATCTTCATGGACTCCGTGTCGTGGGCTCCGTCTTGATGAGGTAGACATCGGTGGTGTCGTCATGCGAGCTCCACGCCTCCATCTACCGCAGCACCAGCTTGTTGATGTTGAAGATGGACGTTGTCCTAGCGAGCTCGGTGTCGCCATCCAACACGGCACGGCGGCGGCATCCTCGCAAGTCTCCACACCTTCGTCCTTCATGGCGCCAACTTGTTGAAGAAGACGACAAGCGTCATCCTAGCAATCTCCGGACATCCACCACGGCAAGGCGGCGACATCCTCGCTAGCCTCCACGCCTCCTGGCTCCATCTTGACGAAGCAGACGTCGATGGCGTCCCCAACAAGCGCCACACCTACATCCTCCTTGCGAGCTCCACACCGCAATCCTCTGCGGCATTGGCTTGATGATGTTGGCAATGGGCCTGGCGTTGTTGATGCGGTCTCCTTGTCCCGTGTCGTCGTCCGCCGTCTTCATTGCACCTGGTACAAGAAAAAGTGCCGCTTCGTCCGTGGCCACTACCGCCAGGCACGCCACCGCCGCCTCAATAGCACCTGGTACGAGAAGAGCGCTGCATCGTCCGCGGCCACCTTTGTTGGGCGCGTCGTCAACCGCCTCGACAACACCTTGTACGGGAAGAGCGTCACTTTGTCCGCGGCCACCTCCATTGGGCGCGTCGTCCACCGCCTCAACTGCTCCTACAAGAAGAGCGACTCATCATTCACCGCAGCACCAGCTTGTTGATGTTGACGATGGACGTTGTCCTAGGGAGCTCGGTGTCGCCATCCAACGCGGCACGGCGGCGGCATCCTTGCAAGTCTCCACACCTTCGTCCTTTGTGGCGCCAGCTTGTTGAAGAAGACGGCATGCATCGTCCTAGCAAGCTCTGTCCATCCACCGCGGCAAGGCGGCGACATCCTCGCTAGCCTCCACGCCTCCTGGCTCCATCTTGACGAAGCAGACGTCGATGGCATCCCCAACGTGCGCCACACCTACATCCTCCTTGCGAGCTCCACACCGCAATCCTCTGCGGCACTGGGTTGATGATGTTGACAATGGGCCTGGCGTTGTTGATGCGGTCTCCTTGTCCCGTGTCGTCGTCCGCCGTCTTCATTGCACCTGGTACAAGAAAAAGTGCCGCTTCGTCCGTGGCCACTACCGCCAGGCACGTCGCCGCCGCCTCAATAGCACCTGGTACGAGAAGAGCGCTGCATCGTCCGCGGCCACCTTTGTTGGGCGCGTCGTCAACCGCCTCGACAACACCTTGTACGGGAAGAGTGTCACTTTGTCCGCGGCCACCTTCATTGGGCGCGTCGTCCACCGCCTCAACTGCTCCTACGAGAAGAGCGCCTCATCGTTCACAGCCACCTCCATTGAGCGCGTCGTACGCCGCCACCATAGCACCGGGTACGAGAACAGCGCTGCATCGTCCGCGGCCACCTCCTTTCGGCGCGTCGTGCGCCGCCTCCGTTGCACCTGGTACATGAAAAAAAATGTACGTACGATAGAGAAAGAAGAGGACGTGCTAGCCCGTTGCACATATCTCCTGAGTGCCCAGCTTTCTTCATCTCCATGGTCTCCCGGTTGATGGCCTTTCTGCTGGCAGATGCATGGCCCTCAGCTGCGTGGCACTCCGAATTGGTTATTCTTGCCTTGCCCTTTTATGTAGCACCTGATAGATAGAAGACATATAGTAACAAATAAAGTTGGTCAATGGGGCTTGGTATGCTCCTGTTTCTCCGTCTCCTCGACCATCTGCATGCTCGCCGTGAGCTAGCTCGGCCTAGTGTGTGTTGCCGTCGCCGTCGTCGAGCTCGGATAGGTGTCACTGCCGCTGCCGCATCCTCTCGCATGTGTACATACCCGCTGTCGCCGTGGGCGCCTGACTTCTGTCGCACGAGCTGTTGTCTTCTCCTCCGGGTGCATCCTCCCTGAAACCTATTAAGAACAAACTATACATACCATATAAGAAGAAAAGAACACGGCTGTTGCACGTGCATGCATCTCCTTTAGTGCATCTCCATGCCGTGGTGTACTGCGCTCCCGTCTTGTGGGGCGTCTGACTTCGTTGCCGCCGCGTCCCTTCTACTCGACGCCGCCGCCTTGGGCGTGTCACCTTGCTGGCTGCGTCCAATTCTCCCCGTTGATACGTCGGCTCTCTTCATGTATTTATAGGTGACTAGCCCTGGTTGAGCGTGGCCAAAGCTTTCTTTTATTGCTCTACTTGACGCACAAGTCTGCATAAGAAAAGGTAACCAAATCTGGTATGTGTATGTATTGCCAATTTTAGCTAGCTGGCCATCGATGGCTCCTTTACTTTCCAAATGTGCCGCAAAGCCCTTCTCATGTGCGCAAAGAAGTCATATGCATACCAAACAATGCATCGTGAGCATCTTAGTTACCAGATATTGGTCAGAGGTGTATATTTGCGTGCTTGCCGGTGCAAATACGAATATATACCTATATAGAGTATGTCAACGAGCAGGTATTCAAGTATGTATAAATGCGACATTGCCGGCCGGCCGTAGATACTCAAATGCGTACACGTACAAAACTAGACTATTACATCTACTCTACGTGCATGTTGCCAGGATGTGTCCAACTTGCACCAAGATTGCATGCACGTGCATGTGCAAGAACATGGGCAGCTTGCTATGCATGCTTGTGCCATGCTAAACCAATATTTTCTTTGTATTCTTAATTAACTTGCCTTTGCATATAAATGGCCCTGCATGAAAACTCATTAAAAGTTATTATTTTATGCAACACTGCACAAAAACCCATCGAACAAATGCCCCCTCGTCGAGTTGAGCTTGAGTGCGAAGCAAATCGAGCTTGACTCGACGACTTTTTTTTACCCTTTTCTTGGCGCAGGATTCATATGCAGCCAGAAGAAACGGTTCAGAATTGACATCTTCAAGACGACGTCCGCGCCATTCTGAAGATGATTGATTCATAACAATGTGTTAGTGTAGATATGTACACCCACACATGTGTTCTTTAGGGAGCTCATTGGATCGTATAACATGCATGATGTGAATTAACGAAGCAACCTATTTCGTCTTCATTCGACGGTGAAATAACATGCCTTGTCCTGAAAACAAAAACCAGAATTTTACCAATCTCACCGCGGCCGTCTAGAGTTTATTGTACCAACCGGCTTGATTGCAAGGTTTCACAGATCCACGCTGGCCACACAGGCGCGTTACACTGCTCCCATGATCTTCTTGTGTTGATGTAGGCGAGGCGTCGGTAGACCATCGATAGCTCCCCTTCATTGAGCGAACTGTCACACCATCAATGGTGTGACAATTCTGGTGGTGCACCGGGACGCCATCGGCCTTACAAAAAATTGAGGGGTTGATGTTTCCCCCATGCTTCGTCGTTGTTGGAGACGGGGTTGCGGAGACGAATCGGCTCCACCTTCGTGAGCGTAGGTGTTGCATTCTGGCGCACATCATGCGTGTCGATGTAGACCATTGGTTGTCGGTCTGTCGTCGGTGTTGTCAGGGACGCATGGGTATTGCTGCACCCAAACACCCAGGACGTAGTTTGATGTAGTGGTTGTCGTCTGAATGCCGTCGACGATGACAGGGAGTGTCTCTCCATGGCTGCAAAGATGTTGGAGGAGCACAACTAGGAACACCAAACGAAAACAGGCAACAAAGAGAGGGGAAAAAGTTTGTGGGTTTTAAAATGTTGGCTTTCCCGTTATACACCAGCTATAAGCGTGATATCCAAGAAAACTACCGAAGGACTTGTCATTGGGAACCGTTGAAATACCTTGACCATTGCAACTCAACAACTTAAATAGCTTTGGTGTACGTGTATGAAGACGCCGTGTTTCGGGATGCTTTCGAGAGGGAACAAAAATTCATACTCTAGCCCATCATCATACTGAGGGCCCCCACAGCTCAACGTGCCCCCTGCACACGCCCCATGAGCCCAGCGACTTGGGTGTGATAAGTTCAGGGTAAATGGATTTGGGACAACAGCTTGGCGATTTTTCTTCATGCATATTGAGGGGTGGTGAACAGCTACCTCCCGCCTTCCTTCCAGTGGGTCCCTTACTGCTTGGGACCACTTGATTGCTTCTTGGACTGTTGGGATTTTCTTTCTTGAATTTGCTTCTTGGACTTTCGGAATTTCATCTTGATTGCTCACACGGATGATTGATTGGCCGCGAACCTCATGGACTTTTTTTTGATATTCGGCTCGAACTTCTTGGGGACTCTTCTTCCAGGATTCTTCGGGACCCACCTTGGGAACTTGGAAGGGAACTGTTCACCTCTGTGGACTAGGATAAACCGTTTAGCACTTTATCTGGGGCTTCTAGTAGCGCACCCCAGGGTTGCCATGTGACTACGCACCAAAACAACTTGTGTTGGGTCAGGCAGCCCTCCATGATCTTTTCCTATGGTCTTCCCTGGAGTGCGAGCCTCTGTGAACATGAGGCATTGCCGGGAAACATGAACAACATGGGGTCTCAATACTCAGAAGTGCCCAAGTAATCATCTTCGCTGCCTCCGGAAGCATACACCTGGTATGTGTCGTGCATTGTGGGTGTAGGAGCCGCTCCACCTGTAAATCGACACATTGTGCCGCCCTCCAACAAGTCCTAGGGTAGCCAAAACTTCAATCAACAGCTTAGTGCGATAGGGGAAAGCCATTTTTTTGTTGGACTTAGTCCGTAAAAAGTGGGGAAAACTAGACATATCCATGAAATGCTAAGGAGAATGCATTATGGATCCGAAAGCCCACAGAAAAAGTTTCCCCAATGAAAAACCAAAAGAAGCAAAATTTTAAGAAAATATTTTTTGAGGAACCTTCCGTTGATTGGGGGCATAGATCGGACTCCCTAGGAATCGATGAGCTGGTATGCTCCCCCGTCGTAGACTTGCTCGATGACGTATGGCCCTTCCCACTTTTGCTCGAACTTGCCCTTTGTCTTATGCATCACGACGATGGGTCGCCTAAGCACAAGAACCAACTCACCTTTTCGGAAGACGCGTTGCTTGACGAGCTTGTCGTAAGCTCTCACCATATTTTGGCGGTAAAGCTCTAGGTTCTGTAGGGCATGAAGTTGCCCCTCTTCAAGGGCGTCGAGCTCCTGAAACCGCAGTTGTACCCGTTCGTCTTGGGTGATCTCATCTTGGATAGCCACCCCTCAAAGAGGGTAGCTGGACCTCCAGTGGTAGGACCACCTCACTCCCGTAAACCTGCAATCAAATAGATTGTCCCAAGGGCGCCATAGCTCTCTCAAACAAGAGAAAGAAACATATCTTTTTCATAGATATTTAGAATGAATATGTTCCCTATGGTAACTGGGCCGACACTGACACTGAGAGACGAAAGCTAGGGGAGCAAATGGGATTAGAGACCCCAGTAGTCCGTCCATGGATCAAATTATTTCGTGGATTGGATTTCACTTGCCTGTCTATGGTTCCCTTGCGTGTGCTCGGGATAGGTGTTTTGTATAAATGTTTCGCCATGAGACAAAACGGGATCGCCTATGTTGGGGTACAGACCATAATGCGGTACGCCCCACAAGGACTCGAAGAGACGGTCATGCCAGTCTCTCCTATTCCTTTTCTCCATCTTCGTGAGTATCTTGCCAAGAGTCTTGTGGAAGGCTTTGATCACGCCGTTGGATTGGTGTAGATGGTGGGGATGTGGTGATGAAGTGAAGGGGAGAGCGGTAAGCCCATTGCTCCGGCCATGCTTAGCCATATACCTTTGTCTTGTCAATTGTCCCATGATGAAGTCGGCGGCCTTCGCCTCGCCGGTGCCTGGCCTGGTGGTGTCCGCCTTGTCGGTGTCGGACTGGATGACTTGCCTTCGCCTTGTCGGTGCTTGGCAAGATATGGCTTGCTTCATCGGAAAAAAGACATGTCAATGGTGTATAGCTTTGCCTTGCCGGTGCTAAGACGATTTCGGGGAAGTGTGTTGATGTAGAAGTTGGAGTAGACTTGAGTGTTGCTGCATGACATCGGTGCTGAATGATGACGACAATACTAGATCATCGATGTAGACCTTGGGGCATCACAGTTACGGGGGACGACCTCCGCTCGGTTTAGACAATTGGTATAGAAGAATGGAGGTGTGCCGATGCAGTCCCCGCCCAATGAAGAGTTGATGAAGATTGTGACGCCGTGTCGATGTAGTCGAATGGCAGCGTGTCGATGTAGTCGGCGTCCCTGCCGGGTGTGAAGTAGATGAAGATGGTGACGACATGTTGACGTAGTAGCCTTCCTCGTTGAGATGGAGGTTGATGATGATGACTCCAACATGGTCACGGGTGGTATAGATGGCGTCAGGCCGCGCACACCGGCAGCCCCCCTGATGTCATCAGTGGTGTGGAGTTAGCGCCGAGCTACTCACTGGCAGCCTTACCACTGTCGTTGGGGAAGCATGCATGGAAGAAAACACCGCCGATGAGCTCTCCGGCAGGCGTCCGTCGATGTCGTGGTACGTCCATGGGGTGCAGCCGTCGGTGCATCGTCCACGACTGCCTTGGGCACAAGTGCATCAAGTGTCGGGGCCTCTTCTGCGATTTCCCTTTGGTGCAGCCTATATTGGCGGCGTGGTGTCACTGCCTCCGACTGAGTGTGTGCGTCATCCACCGGGGCGCGTTGTGCGTCATCACTCGCTGAAATGTGAGATGAAAAGGGAGATAACCATACATTAAATGTGCGGGTGTTCCATTGAAGAAGATGGACACCATGATTATGTTCTTCTTGGTGTAGACGCGGATGGTGGTGGAGCCTTGGACGCTGGCTTCCTCCCCCCGGCGTGTACAGGTGTTTCACTTGATGGTGGGTGCCTTTGCTGCTTCTATACATCGTATGCATTGGTGTAGGATGCCGGTGTAGATGGGAGAGGACACGAGCTACTTCCGGATGTGAGTCTTGATGCAAATTGAAGAAAGCATTGCAAGAAAGCATCGGTGGGTCGCTTTTTGATATGCATACATCGTTGCCGCGGTACTTGTATGGAGCCGCGACCGCCGGCGTGTTATCTGCAGCTGTGCATTCCGGCTACCCCTGTACTCGTGGCAGGGTGCTCCTCGGCGTGGTGCTCGCGGCCTTCAAGTTGTGTGTGTCGATGTGGTGTACGTGGAAGAAGGAACCACCGGCCTCTTCTCCCACATGTGTCCGGCATCGCTGCTACGACTGCTGGTGCATCATCCGTGTCTGCCTCGGCTACAAGTGTACCCTGTACATCATCCTCCTTGGCGCGATGCCTATGTCGGTGTCACTGCCTCTTCTAGTGTTGTACGCGGTCGCCGTGGGAGCGCGCATCCAATGGTACGTCCGGGCTTCTTCCGCGACTCCCCCGGTCTCTACGATCGGTGCATCTTCAAGCTCGGACGTAGTTTGCACCACCACCTGCGTGGCGTAGCTGTGAGCTAGCCTCTGTCGGGTGCGCCCTCCTCAATGCTGCCACCACGGGCATCGGGCAAAGTCTCCTCCTGGCTGGGTTACCTATCTTCAGTGAGTCTCCACCAGATGCGAGTTGATCCCATGTAGACGAACTTCTGCTGGATGCATGCCCTTCTACAAGAAAGAAGATAAAGGAGAGGAAAGAACACACTGTTGTGCCTCTTGCAGCATGGCGTTGCCGCCGTTGGCGTGTCTGCCGAGCAAGACATACCGCCTTCTTGTGGACCGTGTGAAACCACCCCCGTGGGTGTCGATCCCTAGGTGCGCAACTTCTCCATGTGCCACACAAACGCTGCAGGCACAGGTTGTCTCCCTGTTGCATGATTTTTGGGGATGGAGCTAGGGCACGTGTGCTCCCGAGCGAGTATGCCCCCACCGTAGGCTTCCCTTTTAGTGAGGAACTTAGGGCATAGGGTGTGCCCCTGCGCCATAGACCCGCCTTCATGTATAGACGTCACCTTCATGCCATTGGGTCAACAAATGCCCATAGACAATATCAACATCTCATGGACACACACTTGGCCTCCAATTCTGGCAGATGATGAGGCAAATTAAAATTGCACCCAAGGATTGATGCCATCTCATATTGTTGGAGAAGACTTGAAGACGAAATCGACGACCATTGTTGCATAACAAAATGGGAGGAGAACCAGGTCCCACTGGGCATGCCAATTTGTTTGACACGAGAAAAATCTAATGTGCACTTCGGGAGAAAGGAAGAGGGGGACTTTGATTTCTCTCTTGCACCAGGGAAAAGAAAAGTGTGCGGGCGTGCCAGTGTACATAGTACACAAAAAATGGTATGGGAAGCAAGTATTTCATTAATCTCATCGGATAAACAAAATTACAAGATCCCATAAAAAAGGAATGTGCTACATGCCCTACTAGCGCGGCATGCCTGACTATGACGATGTGCGGTCTCCTGGTTCCCAGGGCCTCGAAAAGCTCCCGGTTAATTACTCCCGCGGGTTGCTCCGCGAGATACCTCCGATTAAGCCATGTGGTCGTCTTTGTCGTCTTTGCTTTGAGTTCTCCATGCATGATGATGATGGTGTGTGTGTATGCTGTGGGCGGCGGCAAAACCCGTGTCCTCGTCGGTACACATGCCGCTCAAAACATGGCTTTGTGTTGGCCACATTCGCCCGCGCCGTCGCGCCTCGTCGGTCTTGACAATGTTGATGTAGTCGGTGTTGAAGTTGCATGGGTCCTGCTCTGCTCAGACTTCTTGACGATGTAGCGGTTTCATCGGGGTACGCAAGGGGTTCGCCTCGCGGCAGTATTCTTATGGAGATCGGCGTCGGTGTAAAACCAACGCTCGCTCATATCGGCAATGCCAGTGTGGTAGGTGCCTCGTCTCGAGTAGACGCCGAGGTTACGACTGTGTGTGAAGACAAAGACTCCGCCTCACAAGACCGTGGAAGGTAACATCTTAGAGGGGCGTGGTGGATGCCTCGTCTTGGCTAGATGCCGTATTCGCTGGTCTGCCAAAACAAGGATCACGCCGTGGGGCCAAAAAAAGGTAACATCATGGAGGGGCGTGGTTGATGCCCCGTCTCAGCTAGACGCCGTATTCGGTGGTCTGCTAAGACAAGGATCACGCCACCCGTACGACAAACGAGACCTGATGCATGAAGGGTGCACCTCGTCTCGTTTGGACGCCGTATTCGGTGGTCCAACAAGACAAGGGCAAAGCATTGCGGTGCCGAAGAAAGGTGACATCATGGAAGGGCGTGGTTGATATCCCGTCCTAGCTAGACGCCGTATTCGGTGGTCTGCTAAGACAAAGGGCACGTTGCCTCTATGCCAAGACCTATATGCCATGAAGAGTGCACCTCATCTCGGCTGGACACCGTATTCGGTGGTCCGCCAAGACAAAGGAAACACATTGCATGATCGTGGTAAGGGTTGGTGAAGACGTGTCATCGCGTAGCACCATCTTCTTCGTATCACGGGCTCCGTGTTGCGGGCAGCACCGGGGGGGGGGGGGGGGGGGCGTGTGTCATCTTCATGGACTCCCGCATCGTGGGCTCCATCTTGATGAGGTAGACATCGGTGGTGTCGTCCTGCGAGCTCCACGCCTCCATCCACCGCAGCACCAGCTTGTTGATGTTGACGATGGACGTTGTCCTAGGGAGCTCGGTGTCGCCATCCAACGCGGCACGGCGGCGGCATCCTTGCAAGTCTCCACACCTTCGTCCTTTGTGGCGCCAGCTTGTTGAAGAAGACGACATGCATCGTCCTAGCAAGCTCTGTCCATCCACCGCGGCAAGGCGGCGACATCCTCGCTAGCCTCCACGCCTCCTGGCTCCATCTTGACGAAGCAGACGTCGATGGCATCCCCAACGTGCGCCACACCTACATCCTCCTTGCGAGCTTCACACCGCAATCCTCTGTGGCACTGGGTTGATGATGTTGACAATGGGCCTCGCGTTGTTGATGCGGTCTCCTTGTCCCGTGTCGTCGTCCGCCATCTTCATTGCACCTGGTACAAGAAAGGGTGTCGCTCCGTCCGTGGCCACCACCACCGGACGCGTCGTCCGCCGCCTCGATAGCACCTGGTACGAGAAGAGCGTTGCATCGTCCGCGGCCACCTCCGTTGGGCGCGTCGTCAACCGCCTCGACAACACCTTGTACGGGAAGAGCGTCACTTTGTCCGCGGCCACCTCCATTGGGCGCGTCGTCCACCGCCTCAACTGCTCCTACAAGAAGAGCGACTCATCATTCACAGCCACCTCCATTGAGCGCGTCGTACGCCGCCATCATAGCACCGGGTATGAGAATAGAGATGCATCGTCCGCGGACACCTCCTTTGGGCGCGTTGTGCGCCGCCTCCGTTGCACCTCGTACATGAAAAAAAACGTACGTACAATAGAGAAAGAAGAGGACGTGCTAGCCCGTTGCACATATCTCCTGAGTGCCCAGCTTTCTTCATCTCCATGGTCTCCCGGTTGATGGCTTTGCTGCTGGCAGATGCATGGCCTTCAGCTGCGTGGCACTCCGACTTGGTTATTCTTGCCTTGCCCTTTTATGTAGCACCTGGTAGATAAAAACATATAGTAACAAATAAAGTTGGTCAATGGGGCTTGGTGCGCTCTTGTTTCTCTGTCTCCTCAACCATTTGCATGCTCGCCGTGAGCTAGCTCGGCCTCGTGTGTGTTGCCGTCGCCGTCGTCGAGCTCAGATGGGTGTCACTGCCGCTGCCGCATCCTCTCGCATGTGTACGTACGCGCTGTCGCCGTGGGCGCCTGACTTCCGTCGCGCGAGCCGTTGTCTTCTCCTCCGGGTGCATCCTCCCTGAAACCTGTTAAGAACAAACTATACATACCATATAAGAAGAAAAGAACACGGCTATTGCACGTGCATGCATCTCCTTTTGTGCATCTCCATGTCGTGGTGTACTGCGCTCCCGTCTTGTGGGGCGTCTGACTTTGTTGCCACCACGTCCCTTCTACTCGACGCCACCGCCTTGGGCGCGTCTCCTTGCTGGCTGCGTCCAATTCTCCCCGTCGATACGTCGGATCTCTTCATGTATTTATAGGTGACTAGCCCTGGTTGTGCGTGGCCAAAGCTTTCTTTTTATTGCTCTACTTGACGTACAAGTCTGCATAAGAAAAGGTAACCAAATCTGGTCTGTGTATGTATTGCCAATTTTAGCTAGCTGGCCATCGATGGCTCCTTTACTTTCCAAATGTGCCGCAAAGCCCTTCTCACGTGCGCAAAGAAGTCATATGCATACCAAACAATGCATCGTGAGCATCTTAGTTACCTGATATTGGTCGGAGGCGTATATTTGCGTGCTGGCCGGCGCAAATACGAATATATACCTATATAGAGTATGTCAACGAGCAGGTATTCAAGTATGTATAAACGCGACATTGCCGGCCGGCTGTAGATACTCAAATACGTACACGTACAAAACTAGACTATTACATCTACTCTACGTGCATGTTGCCAGGATGTGTCCAACTTGCACCAAGATTGCATGCACGTGCATGTGCAAAACGTGGGCAGCTTGCTATGCATGCTTGTGCCATGCTAAACCACTTGCTATGCATTCTTGTGCCATGCTAAACCAATATTTTCTTTGTATTTTTAATTAACTTGCCTTTGCATATAAATGGCCCAGCATGAAAACTCACTAAAAGTTATTATTTTATGCAGCACTGCACAAAAACCTGTCGAACACTCTCGTTTTCCTCTCCCCCACTTCTAAAATGTTTTCAGAAAAAACAAAACTATTTTCCTTTTTTCCGTTTGCCTTTATGTCTTACTTGGTTTATTTGCCTCTTTGCTTGCCATAATTATGTATTTATTCAAAATCAGGAAGCAAAGAGTTTATGGATACTCATCCACTTGCTAATCTTTTTAAGAGATCCAATAATAATGAACCAATTGCTAATGAATTGAGTGCACTAGATTATCTTTATGAAGTTTTGCTTGAAATTCATGAATCTGAAAATTGTGATGGACTGCTAAAAGAAGAAATTTATGAAGTGATTCACGATAGCTCCTTGAATGAAAAGCATGATTGCAATGGTGTTATATAAATTCTATTAATGTCAATTGTGCTAATAATATGCAAAACCCCAAGCTTGGGGATGCTAATTTTGTTATGTCCACTACTTATTGCAATGATCATGATTGAGGTGATAATGCTTCTTATGATCTTGAAAATTTATTTAAGCCTCATGATGAATATGTTTGCGATAATATTGAAAGTGGGTTTCTAGGTGATAATGATCCCACTACTTTGTAGAATGATCAATCTTACGAAGTTTTTGATAAAAGTGGGCTTGGCGAGAGGTCATGACTTTGTTTTATGATAATCCCACTATTTCGGAAGAGTGTCAACTTTGCATGCATGTGGACCATGTAGAGAATATGTTATGTGATAGCTATATTGTTGAATTTCAATATGATCGTACATGTAATTATTATAAGAGAGGGAAATATGGTTGTAGAAATTTTCATGTTACTAAATTACCTCTCTTTATTTTGAGATTGTCAATGTTTTATTCTTTTCCTTGCATATGCTAGTTTTTGCTTGTCTTGATAAATCTTTTCCCCATAAAATGCCTATGCATAGGAAGTATGTTAGACTTGAACTTATATTTCACATGCTATATGATGCTCTCTTTGTGCTTCAATTTTTTATCCTTCATGTGAGCATCATTAAAATTATCAACGTCTAGCTAAAAGGCTTTAAACAAAAGCGCTTGTTGGGAGACAACCCAATATTTTTCTTTTCTGTTTTTTATGAGAATACACATTATTACCTTTGTAGTAGTTGTGTTTTAGTGTTTTAAAGTAAGACCTCTGGGATGATCTATGGTGATAGTTGATTTGATCTTGCTGAAAAACAGAAACTTTTGCGTCCAGTGATAGAATTATTTAAATTCACATGAGCATGTTCTTATTCTGAAATTTTTACACAAGATTGATAAACAAATTGGCTACGTTTTCCTAATTTTTATGAATTTTTAGAGTTACATGAGTATGAGAACAATTCAGATCTTCGCAGACTGTTCTATTATTGAGAGATTCTATTTTTATGTGTTGTTTGCTTATTTTGATGATTCTATGGGTAGTATCGGGGGGTATGAACCATGGATAAGTTGGAATACAGTAGATATAACACCATTATAAATTTAGAATGAGTTCACAACAGTACCTAAGTGGTGATTTGCTTTTCTTACATTAATGGATCTTATGAATTTTTTGTTGAGTTTGTGTTGTGAAGATTTCAAGTTTTGGGTAAAGATTTGATGGACAATGGAATAAGGAGTGGCAAGGGACAAAGCTTGGGGATGCCCAAGGCACACCAAGGTAATATTGAAGGACAACAAATCATCTAAACTTGGGGATGCCCCGGATGGCATCCCCTCTTTCATCGTCAATCCATCGGTAAATTTACTTGAGGCTATATTTTTATTCACCACATGATATGTGTTTTGCTTGGAGCGTCTTGTATGATATGAGTCATTGCTTTTAAATTTGCCACAATCATCCTTTCTGTACACACCTTTGAGATGGACACCCATTAATCATGAACTTATTAGAATACTCTATGTGCTTCACTTATATCTTTTGAGCTAGGCAGTTTGCTCTAGTGCTTCACTTATATCTTTTTAGGGCACAACGGTGGTTTCATTTTATAGAAATTGTTGAAATCTCATGCTTCACTTATATTATTTTGAGAGTCTTAAATAGCATGGTAATTTGCTTGGGTTATGAATGTAGTCCTAATATGATGGGCATCCATCAGGATATAATAAAAACTTTCATATAAGGAGCATTGAATATAAGAGAAGTTCGATAACTTACATTTGTTTTGAGATATAAAGATGGTGATATTAGAGTCATTCTAGTGAGTAATTGTGTATTGGTAGAAATACTTGTGTTAAAGTTTGTGATTCCCGTAGCATGCACGTATGGTGAGCCATTATGTGATCAAGTCGCGGCATGATTTATTTGTTGATTATCTTCCTTATGAGTGGCGGTCAGGGACGAGCGATGGTCTTTTCATACCAATCTATCCCCCTAGGAGCATGCATGTAGTACTTTGTTTTTATGGCTAATAAACTTTTGCAATAAGTATGTGAGTTCTTTATGACTAATGTTGAGTCCATGGATTATACGCACTCTCACCCTTCCACCATTGCTAGCCTCTGTAGTACCGTGCAACTTTTGCCGGTGCATTAAACCCACCATATACCTTCCTCAAATCAGCCACCATACCTACCTATTATGGCATTTCCATAGCCATTCCGAGATATATTGCCATGCAATTTTCACCGTTCCATTTATTATGACACACACCAAGATTGTCATATTGTTCTCATATGCATGAGGCATTCATATAGAGCCATATTTATGTTCTAGCATCGAGTTGTAATTCTTGAGTTGTAAGTAAATAAAAGTGTGATGATCATCATTATTAGAGCATTGTTCCATGTGAGGAAAGGATGATGGAAGCTATGATTCCCTCACAAGTTGGGATGAGTCTCCCGACTTTAAAGAAAATAAAAGAGGCCAAAGAAGCCCAAATAAAAAAAGAGGCCAAAGAAGCCCAAACAAAAAAAGAAAAAAGAGAAAAAAATGAAAGAAAAATAGAGAAGGGACAATGTTACTATTGTTTTTCCACACTTGTGCTTCAAAGTAGCACCATGTTCTTCATGATGGAGAGTCTCCTATTTTGTCACTTTCATATACTAGTGGGAATTTTCATTATAGAACTTGGCTTGTATATTCCAATGATGGACTTCCTCAAAATGCCCCAAGTTTTCGTGAGCAAGCAAGTTGGATGCACACCCACTTAGTTTCTTTTTGAGCTTTCATACACTTATAGCTCTAGTGCATCTGTTGCATGGCAATCCCTACTCACCTGGATTGGTATCAATTGAAGGGCATCTCCATAGCTCATTAATTTGCCTAGTTGATGTGAGACTTTCTCCTTCTTTTTGTCTTGTCCACAACCACCATATTTTATTCCACCTATAGTGCTATATCCATGGCTCATGCTCATGTATTGTGTGAGAGTTGAAATAGTTTGAGAACACTAAAAGTATGAAACATTTGATTGGTTGTCATAGAGGTTGTGCATGATGAAATACTTTGTGTGGTGAAGATGGAGCATAGCCATACCATATAATTTTGTAGGGATAACTTTCTTTGGCCATGTTATTTTCAAAAGACATGATTTCTTTATTAGTATGCTTGAAGTATTATTCTATTTATGCCAATACTAAACTTTTGTTTTGAATCTTATGGATCTGAACATTCAGGCCATAATAAAGGAGATTATATTGAGAAATATGTTAGGTAGCATTCCACATCAAAAATTCTGTTTTTATAATTTGCCTACTCGAGGACGAGCAGGAATTAAGCTTGGGGATGTTTGATACGTCTCCAACATATCTATAATTTTTTATTGTTCCATGCTATTATATTATCTATCTTGGATGTTTTATATGCATTTTGGTACTATTTCATATCATTTTTGGGACTAACCTATTAACCTAGTGCCGAATGTGAGTTGTTGTTTTCCCCCTTGTTTTTGGCTTTTCATAAAGGAATATCAAACGGAATCCAAACGGAATAAAACTTTTGCAATGATTTTTCTTGGACCAGAAGACACCCGCGTAGCTTGGGGAGGGCGCCAAAGGAGTCCTAAGGAGCCCACAAGCCCATCGGCCGTACCCTAAGGGGGGCGCCCCTGGCTTGTGGAGCCCTCGGGAGTCCCCCAACCCTAATCTTTGCACTATAAATTCCCAAATATTCCCAAACCATCATAAGCGTCCACAAAAATACTTTTCCACTGCAGGAAGCTTTTGTTCTCTTGAGATCCCATCTTGGGACCTTTTCCTGTGATCTGTGGGAGGGGGATTCGATCACGGAGGGCTTCTACATCAACCTTACAGCCCCACTGATGATGTGTGAGTAGTTTACTATAGACCTATGGGTCCATAGTAGCTAGAGTAATACCATGTTCTCCTCGATGTTCTTGCAGTTCTATCCGAGGTAATCTTCTTTTGTGGTGTGTTTGTTGAGATATGATGACTTGTGGGTTTATGATCAGATTATATATGAATATTATTTGAGTGTCCTCTAAACTCTTTTATGCATGATTTAAAAAGATTTGTATTTCTCTTCGATCTATTGATTTGGTTTGGCCAACTAGATTGATCTATCTTGCAATGGGAGAGGTGCTTTGTGATGAGTTCAATCTTGCGGTGTCCTCACCTAGTGACATAGTAGGTGCAGCGAGGCACATATTGTATTGTTGCCATTAAGGGTAAAAAGATGGGGTTTATATCATATTGCTTGAGTTTATCCCTCTACATCATGTCATCTTGCTTAAGGCATTACTCCGTTTTTGTAAACTTAATACTCTAGATGCATGTTGGATAGCGGTCGATGTGTGGAGTAATAGTAGTAGATGCAGGCAGGAGTTGGTCTACTTTTCACGAATGTGATTCCTATATTCATGATCATTGTCTTAGATACACTACAAAAAAAACACATCCGTGACATTTTGGGCCGAACAATTTTTTTTCTGTCATACATATGACACTTCTATGACGATAATTGTTACAAAACCCAGTATCATCATAGATGTGGTGGGCTCCTACTTCTATGACAAAAAATCATGACAGAAAATGGGCTTTTCGTCCTTGGCGGGCCGGAGACGCAGCTGCATGACATTCTTTGGGCCGTCCATGACAGAAAAAAACGTGGTAGAAGCGAGGGGGAGGAAAATTTCGGGGAGTTGCCGGCTACGGTGGGAGGTCGGGGGCCGAGCGATGCACGTTTCTCTCATACACGTGCGAGGCGTTGGCTCTAACTGAACCCGAGCGAGGCATTGGGCTCTAACTGAACCCGAGCGATTGCACTGCAGGCTACGCGTTACTAAACCCGAGAAATCGATCGATGGCTGTTAACTGAACCCGATCGAGCGATTCCTTCGCTACTGCTGCTAACTGAAGCCGATCGATGCTGCCTCTGGGATGAACGGTGAGCGTTGAGGGGAGGGGTTTGGATGAACAGTGAGCGGTGGCGTTACCTCTGGATGAACAGGACCCCGTGGTGTGGTGGAGGGCTGGATGAACAATAGACGGTGGAGGGCTGCCCGTGGAGGGGTGGTTGAACAGGACCCCGTGGGGTGGAGGGCTGGATGAACAGTAGATGGTGGAGGGGTTGTTGAACAGTAGCCGGTGGAGTAGCGCGCGGTGGAGGATGGATGAACAGGAGCCCGTGGAGGCTGGAGTAGGTCGACGGTGGAGATGAACAGTATCCCGTGGAGTCCCGTTTTGCGGTACGACACACCCCTCCCGATGAATAGGACCACCGTTTCGACCGTAGCGCTCCAACACAAGTCCATTTCGTCTGTTTTGCAGTACGCCACACCCCTCCCGATCAACAGGACCCCCGTTTCGACCATAGGAGGTCCGTTTCGTCCGTTTTGCGGTATGCCACACCCCTCCCGATCAATAGGACCCCCGTTTTGACCGTAGGAGGTCCGTTTCCTTCGTTTTGCGGTACGCCACAGCCCTCCCGATCAACAGGACCCCGTTCCGAACGTAGGAGGTCCGTTTCCTCCGTTTTGAGGTACGTCAGGCCTTGTTTCCATCGCATGTTCCGTCCAAGCCCTCCCGATGAACATGACCACGCATTCCGTTCCGACCCAGCCGGTTGGCTCCCACGAGTTCCGTTGCCTTCCGATGAACACGACGCCTTCCGTTGCCTCCCCATGAACACGACGCATTCCATTGCCTCCCCATGAACACGACGACGATGTTGTTTCTCCGTTCTGACCCAGCCATGTACACGAGCCCTGGCCGTACGTATGCGCGAGTAGGCGTTCGAGACCCCGCCCGTATGTACGTACGTGGCCGTATTTTCTTTCTTGCACCTGGCCGCTGTACGTACATGTACATGCTACGTGCACGCCTCTACTACGACACGTGCGTGCCTCTACATACACCAGTATATATGTACGTACACGTTCGCGACCAGAATGACAACGCTACGGCTTCGACTAGGTGGGTCCCGACTGTCAGGCACTTCCTTGCCTGCGAAGATGTAGCTGGTGGGTCCCAGCAGTCAGGGGGGAAAATCAAATTTTTTTGCCCGGACGCACTTCCTTGCGTGCGAAGATGTAGCTGGTGGGTCCCAGCAGTCAGGGGGGAACGTTTTTTTCGCAAAATACGATGGCCCGTCCAGTGGGTCCCCGCTGTCAGGTGGAGGAATAATTATTTTCTGCGTAATAAGGAGGCACTTCCTTGCTGCGGCCGTGGACCCGGCTGTCAGCCTCTCCACGTACAGTACACGTCCGATGGAAGTCATTCCTTGACCACGTTGACCACGCCGCACCGAGAGCACCAGGGCGGTGGACGACGGCGAGGCCTAGGAATGGGACGACATGGAGCCGGGGAAGACGCGGCAGTGGAAGCCCGCGCGGAGAGGAGTACGAGGGTTCACTGGTTCGACTGCAGTGTGAGGCTGCCGTCACCGCAGGGCCTGGCCAGCGGTGGAAGTAGTAGGGGCGGTGAGGCCTCCGCGGCAGCACATCTGGCCACGGGAGACAGGAGCATGCGGCACGACCGGTGCAGCTTTGGGCGGCTAGAGCAAGAAGACCAGAGGTTGAAGAAGCACTATGGCCGTTGGATGGACATCGTACGGTCACTGGAGCTAGGATCGTTTATATTGACTTAGTTGACAAAGCCCTCTGTCCCCGTCAACTTAGTAGGCCCATAAGTCAGCCTGGCACTATATTGGGTCCCAGCTAACAGGGGGAGTATTCATTTTTTTGTGCGTAATAAGGAGGCACTTCCTTGCGTGCGAAGATATAGCTGGTGGGTCCGAGCTGTCGGTGGCGGTAACGTTTTTTTCGCGAAATACAGAGGCCCTTTCGGTGGGTCCCTGATGTCAGGTGGAGGAATCATTATTTTGCACGTAATAAGGAGGCATTTCCTTGCGTGCGGCCATGGACCTAGCTGTCGGCCTCTCCACGTACAGTCCACTTCAGATGCATGTCGGTCGTTGACCACATTGACCAGGCCGCGCCGAGAGCACCAGGGCGGTGGACGACGGCGAGGCCTAGGAAGGGAACGACACGGAGGCAGGGAAGACTCGGCAGTTGTTTCCCACGCGGAGGGGAGTACGACTGTATGAGGGTTTACTGGTTCGTCTACCGTCGCTGGAGAATAACAGCAGGTGTGGGTGAGTAGACGGATGGCTAGGCCAGCGATGGGAGTACGGTGGGGTGGTGAGGCCTGCGCGGCAGCAGAGCCGGCCGCGGGGAGGAGGGAGCAGGCAGTCCCGCCAGCGCTTGTTTGAGCGGCTGGAGCAGGAAGAGCAGAGATTGAAGAAGCACGACGGCCGTTGGATGGCCATCGAACAGTCACTACTTATGCGTCAACCTTTTTTTAGGAAAGCCTCAAATCTGTGGAAAACAGCATACATCCCATCTGCCATTATTTCTAATAATTTACAGCCCATTTGCTAATTCTTAAGGGTTTTTTGGAGCCCATATTCTTTTTGTTAGCATTACAGCCCATATTGTGGCCACGGCTAATAATTAAACGAAATTTTGCATATTTCGGTGCGGTTCAAACTATTTTTAATCCCGAAATTTCGACTCACATTCAAACTGATTTTAAAAATAAATGTATATCAATATAATATCCAACAACTTCTTCATGCATAAAAATTAATGTAATTTAAAATCTCGAAATGAAAAAAGATATTTGAAACTAACTGCCGGTTTGATGTGTTTTAAAAATGTACAGCCCATTTCTCATTACTGATGGGCCATTTTCTCAGCCAGCCGAATGAAAGCTCTCCTCGTCTTGAAAGATTTGCAGCCCAACAGGCCTGACAAAGCGACTTACTTGGCAAATCACAAAAAAACTGGGTTGTGGCCGTGGACCCAGCTGTCAGCCTCTCCACGTACAATACTCTTCCCATGGAATGTCATTGACCACATTGACCACGCCACGCCGAGAGCACCAAGGAGGTGGATGACGGTGAGACCTAGGAATGGGACGACGCAGAGCCGGGGAAGACGCGGAAGTGGATGCCCACGCAGAGAGAAGTATGAGGGTTCACTGGTTCGGCTGCGGTGTGAGGCTGCCGTTGCCGCAGGGCCTGGCTAGCGGTGGGAGTAGCAGGGGGCGATGAGGCCTCAACGGCAGCATAGCCGACCACTGGAGGCAGGAGCAGGCAGTCTCCCCGGCGCTGGTTTGGGCGGCTGGTGCAAGAAGAGCAGCGATTGAAGAAGCAGAAGGACCGTTCGATTCAAATCCAACGGTTACTGCTACTAGAATCGTTTGTTGACTAAGTTGACAAGTTCTGCGTACGAGTAAACTTAGTAGGCCCACAGGTTAGCCTCCCAACCGGTGCGCCCCAGATGTCAGTGGGAGGAATCATTTTTTCGCGTAATAAGGAGGTAGTTCATTGCGTGCGGCCAGGCCAGCGGAGGGAGTAGGGTGGGCCAAGGAAGCCTGCGCGGCATCACAGCGGGCCACAAGAGGAGGGAGCAGGCAGTCCCGTCGGCGCTAGTTTAGGCGGCTGGAGCAGGAAGATCAGAGATTGAAGAAGCACGTCGGCCGTTGGATGGACATCCAATAGTCACTCCTGCTAGAATCGTGTGTTCACTGACAAAGCCTTGCGTAAACAAGTCAGCCTCGAAATTTGTGGTGTGTACAGCCCATTTGCTATTATTTTTATAATTTTTACTCATTTTCTAAATCATATGGAATTTATTGCAGCCCGTTTTCCATTTTTAGAATTGCTGGCCATTTTCTGGTCAGTACTAGGGTCAAAAAATTAACTAAATATGTGGGAAATTTTGAAAATTCGCAATTTTTTGCTGGGGAACGAAATATTCTTAATCCAAAAATTAATAGCCATACTAAAACAAACTTAAAAATAAATTAGTACTATGTCATGTTAAATCCAATGAAATACGTATAAGATATCAGTGAAGAACAAAAACAAAAAAAGAAACTAATATCCCATTTGCTATAATTTTTTTTGGAATTTGCAACCCCTTTTGATATTACTTTTAACAGACATTGACCATATTCTTTGGCCAGGTCGGAATGCATCCCTCCTCATCTCCAAAGATTTGCAGCCCAGTAATTCGGAGAAAACAAATAGGCCTAGCTTGGGTATTCTTCAAAAAGAAATACTGGGCTACCTATTTTCCCAAAGAACTGGTGCATAAGCATTTAGCTTTATTTATTTATTTACTTATTTATCTTTAGGGGACCATGAGCATGTACCTGGGCCGGATTCATGTGAGAGCCTCCCTTCCAGTTAATTATGGGCTTCTCTATTGGGCCTTCATCAGTGGGCTGCATGTTATCAACAAGTGGAAAATGTGTTCCGTACGAAAAATAGTATGAGCTACGTACGGTACGGGGCACTAAAGGATCGAACCGTGCAACGACTTCTAAAACATTGTGTTTGTCATTCTAACAACACATTTATTCAACCAACAGACGAAATATACTACTGATTGTACATTGAAAACAACAGCAGCAGCAGCAACCAGGGCTGAGGGTGCAACAGAAGCAGTAAGCAGGCCAGTAGAGTGAAGACGCAACTCTCTCTTCCAAACCAAACATCAACCATCATTACAAAAGGGCTACCAAAAAGGAACAAGTGTATCCATCAAACTAAATAAAGATCCTACTACACCAAGTGTACGCATCTAACTAACTGGCTCAGTTAGACGTTACTATTTATTAAGCTGTGGAGATTGGCTGACGGCTTGAACCAGACGGGTGCCTGACGGGGGAAACTCCAGCCAGCAGGTCGAAGTTTGATACTTGCGACCCTCTCTCCTACTTTGGGCTACAGAGCGTGGCGGCACATATCAGGGTATGGTGCATGCAGAGACGCATGGTACGCTATGTACACACAGTTTTTCCTGATGAAAGAAACCGCACTGCCATCATGATCCTTGCCGTCGGTTATCTCCTGGTTAATCGGATAATTCAGTCCGACAAACAGAGAGCGTGTACCAAGGCTACTTACCAGCCTCCAGTCAAAAATTCCTGAAGGCCCAGAGAAGCTGGGATCCTGCTCAAAGACCTTGCAGTGACTGTGATTGTATTCCGCGAAACAATACGTTCGGTACGTGCGAACGATCATCAATCTTTCGCCGTTGTCTGATCGAGCCAGGAACCACCTGCAACTGCCATGCCGCTTTTCTTTGAAAGGTTCTGGGATTAGGAAGGGTAGGGACACCAGGCGGCCTACAACATCATATCAAGTTGGAGTCAGATAAAAAAGGGCTCTTGATTTAGTCAATCTTAAGAACAACATGTTATGAGCATGAATATTTTTTCAGTAAATGTTGACAGTAATATAAGCAAGCCATCATGATATCATAGGAAATTAACATACTGCTGTAATAGCTGTTTGTAGCGATGACTGGAGTAGGCCAGCAATACGTCCAGCCATAGAAGGAGTCGACAGCTTAAATGAAGCCCTTGTGTTCAATGGCATCAGAGAACAATGGAGGATGTATGATCCTGCGATGGACGTGCAGATTTATCGACTTACCGCAGTGACCTGTCAGATAGGCGAGACCGCGGTTGAAGAACGCAATTAGCCTGAAGTCTTTATAATTCGAGATCTTGTGGGCACTTGGCAGATTACAACCTTGAGCAAATCAAACTTGGTATCATGTAGGATACTCTAAGATTCCGAGTATTCTGGGCCGCGGTGCCAAAGCAGTGCAGTGTTAATCAAAGGAAGGGGGATCAATCGCCGGGTGTAGACCTCCACGAGCATCCAGCTGCCGCGACCATCAACGAGCACCATCCAAGACGTGTTCATGCCGACCCAGTACATACCATTAATGTAGTTGAGGCTGACGGGGATCGGATCGCAGTCAAGGGGGTTGATGCTCGCCACCCTACGATCTTTATGCTGCATGACACGTCGTTTCTGAAGATCAGGCTGTAATGCCCCGGATACAACTTTCCATATTCATAACTCCAACTCTTGCCTTTTCCGGAGATGCTATATGATATTTCCTCCGTGGTTGGGTTTTGTCTATTGTTTTGCTTTTGTTCTTGTCATGCATCTCATCTCATAGCATCATGCGCATTGCATCGGCATCGTTTTCATAAAACTTGCATCCGTTCGGGTCCCGCTGGTTCTCTCCGTTGTCCGTTCTGAGCCCCGACCACACTCGCACGCGCCCGCGGCACCTCCGAAATATTATTTTATAAGTGGCATAAAAATGTTCTCGGAATGGGTTGCAACTTGTCGTGCGGTCTTATTATAGTGTAGACAGGCCGCCTGCCAAGTTTCGTCGCATTCGGAGTCTGTTTGATAGCCCAACCGTCATCCGTAGCGGCACCGTTGTCGGTTTAATCGTCGGACGTTTCGGTCTCCGAGACTGCTGCCGGGTTGCACTTCTCTTCTCTCCCCTCAAGCCTAGCCCATCTAAACACAGCCCACCAACCTCTCCCAGGCCTTTCTAACCTCCCCCTCGATCGGATCCGTCGGATCGCGATCGGAGGGCTTCGAAAACCCCCCTAAACCCAAACCCTAACTTTTACCCTATATATAGACCCCCTCATGCCATTTTGGGTATCTCCTAGCCCTTCCCCTACCTCCTAGCCTCCCCCAGCCTAGGGAACGTCGGATCCGGCTGTTCCCTCGCCGGATCTGGACGCCAGCGCCGCCCCCTTGGCCTCCTCCCGCGCCGCCACCTCGCCGCCCAGACGCGCCCGCGGCCAACCCGGACGCGCCACGTCGCCCCCAACCAGCATCCACCGCCGCGGCCCGCGAAGCCCACGGGGAGCCCGCCTCGGGCCACGACCGGGCCCGGCCCCGTGCACCCTGGCCCCCTCACCCGCTTGCCCGCTCCCTCGCTCGATCCCCTCGCCGCCGCATCGTCCTTGCGCTCCGGCCACCAGGGGCCTCGCCGGAGTAGGAACACCCGACCCCGCCACCTCGCAGCCTCGTCGCCCGCGAGCAACCAGGTCGCCGCCTCCCTCTCTCTCTCCCATCTCTCCCTCTGGTTTCTCTCCCTCTCAGATCTCTCTCTCTCCCCGCAGGAAACCCCCCCGCCGCCGCCAGATAACCTCATCGCCGGCCTCCTCGTCCTCAAGTCTCGCCGGATCCGTGGTCCCCATGCCCGGATCCACCCGTTCCCGTCTGTCCCGGCCATCCCCGGCCTCCGCCCCTGCTGGAACCCGTTGCCTCCGCCTCCAGCGCCGCCGTGCCCTGCGTCCTCTGCATCGGGCGGGAGGAGGACGAGCTCCTCCAGCGTACGCGTGGGCCCGGCCCAGCAGCGCCCAGCGCGCCGGCCCAGCCACCGGCCTCCCTAGATCTGCACCGATTGGGCCTCCTCCTCTCCAGCCGGGCCAAGAGCCCATGGTGAGCCGCCTAGTTCCTGTAGCTCCAATTTCGGCCCATGTTATTTTTTTCCTGTCCTGCGAATTTGTCTAATTATCCAGAGTTGGCAGAATTGCAGAAAAACCCCTGTTCTTCATGCATTTAATAACTCACTAATCGTGCATCGGTTTAAAATAATTTATATATGTAAAATTCTCAGAAAATTGTGTAGATTAATAATATGTCACTTTCATCCATGTTTAAAATTTTGTTTGTGTTAATTTGCATAAATGCCATGTTAAAATGCTTTAATTCATAACTAAATAACCATAGCTCGGTTTTAAATAAACTCTATATGTAAATGGGGTGGAAAAATGCCTAGTTTAACATGGTCCACTTTATGTTGCTGTTTAACAACATTAAAATTGTGTTTAGGGCAGAACAGTACCGAATCTAAAATATGCATATGGGGATTATCCGGACTTGTTGTTTGTTGTTCTGGCCTCATTTAAACTTGTCTAGATAGGTAGTTTTCTTGTGCTTCACCCCTTGCCATGTTTAATAACATTTAATGTTGTTGGGTACATAACCGAGACCAAACTAAATAATTGCATGTGGTGTTTTGTCAATATGCAACTCGTTGCATATTGAGCCCCACTTAACTTGTAGTATTGATTGTTGCACTTGCCTTGCCATGCCATGCCTCATTAAACCGGTCATGCATCATGTTTGTTTGTGCATCATGCCATGTTTATGTGCTGTGTGTTTACCATGTTGTTTGTTTCTTTCCGGTGTTGCTTCTTAGTTCCAGTAATGTTGCGATCGTGAGGATTCGTTCGTCTACGCTTGGTTCGGTTTCATCCGTTCGTCTTCTTCATGGACTTGTTCTTCTTCCTTGCGGGATTTCAAGCAAGATGACCGCTACCCTAGATCTCACTACTATCATTGCTATGCTAATTGCTTCATTCTATCGCTATGCTGCGTTACCTATCATTTGCTCCTCAAGCCTCCCAAATTGCTATGAACCTCTAACCTTTGACACCTTTCCTATGCAAACCGTTGCTTGGCTATGTTACCGCTTTGCTTAGCCCTCTTATAGCGTTGCTAGTTGCAGGTGAAGTTGAAGATTGCTCCATGGTGGACGGGATTTTTATTGGGATATCACAATATCTCTTATATTATTAATGCATCTATATATTTGGTAAAGGGTGGAAGGCTCGGCCTTATGCCTGGTGTTTTGTTCCACTCTTGCCGCCCTAGTTTCCGTCATACCGGTGTTATGTTCCCGGATTTTGCGTTCCTTACGCGGTCGGGTGATTTATGGGACCCCCTTGACAGTTTTCTTTGAATAGAATTCCTCCAGCAAGGCCCAACATTGGTTTTACCATTTGCCTCACCACCACCTATATTTCCCCTGGGAGTAATTAACCCAAGGGTCATCTTTATTACAGCCCCCCTGGGCCAATGCTTGTCTAAGTGTTGGTCCAAACTAGAGCACCGTGTGGGGCCATCCCTTGGCAACTTGGGTTACGTTGGTTCCTGTACGCTTAGCTTATCCGGTGTTGCCCTGAGAACGAGATATGTGCAGCTCCTATCGGGATTGTCGGCGCATCGGGCGGTCTTGCTAGTCTTGTTTTACCATTGTCGAAATGTCTTGTAAACCGGGATTCCGAGTCTGATCGGGTCTTCCTGGGAGAAGGTCTATTCCTTCGTTGATCGCGAGAGCTTGTCATGGGCTAAGTTGGGACACCCCTGCAGGGTATAATCTTTCGAAAGCCGTGCCTGCAGTTATTGGCAGATGGGAATTTGTTAATGTCCGGTTGTAGATAACTTGACACCAGATCTGAATTAAAACGCATCAACCGTGTGTGTAGCTGTGATGGTCTCTTTTCGGCAGAGTCCGAGAAGTGAACACGGTCTTTGGGTTATGTTTGACGTAAGTAGGAGTTCAGGATCACTTCTTGATCATTGCTAGCTTCACGACCATTCCGCTTGCTCTCTTCTCGCTCCTATTTGCGTATGTTAGCCACCATATATGCTTAGTCGCTGATGCAGCCTCACCACTTTACCCCTTCCTTTCCCTTTAAGCTTTGCTAGTCTTGATACCTATGGTAATGGGATTGTTGAGTCCTCGTGGCTCACAGATTACTACAACAACAGTTGCAGGTACAGGTTCATGCGATGATCATGACGCGAGAGCGATGCTTGCTTGCGTTGAGTTCTTCTTCTGCTTCTTCGATCAGGGGATAGGTTCCAGGTCAGCAGCCTGGGCTAGCAGGGTGGATGTCGTTTGAGCTTCTGTTTGTGTTTCATCCGTAGTCGGATGTTGATATTGTGTATGATATATTGTTGTATCCGTGTGGCATTGTATGCCTTATGTATGTATCCCCATCTATTATGTAATGTTGATGTAATGATATCCACCTTGCAAAGCGTTTCAATATGCGGTTCTATCCTTGGTGGGACCTTCGAGTCTCTTTAGGATAATATCGCATATTGGGCGTGACAAGTTGGTATCAGAGCCTCGACCGACCATAGGAGCTCCCTTGATTGTTGGCCGTTGTTGAGTCTAGAAAAAAACTATTTTGAGTCTTAGGATTATATATATCGGAGAGTAGGATACTTTTTACTCCTCAGCCCCCTTCGTCGCTCTAGTGAGGTTTCTTGACGTAGATGTTTTGACTTTCCTCTCCTCAAATTTCACTATTTTTTTAGGATCACGCGGGTATCTTGGGATCGTTCCGATGGTTTTGTGACGAGAACATTGTTCTTGGTGCCTCATGTCTATTTATGTGGCTTTGACCCGGGGAGTTGAGCTCCGAGGTGTTGTCGTCACAATTTTATCGTTGCAGTTCTGGAATACCTGAGTTTTGCCGACATCGAAAATCTCTTTTATGAAGTTGTTGGTGAGATAACCTCGACGTCACCCAGTACTGGGGAGTTCGGGAGTATTGCCATAACTCGTATAACAGATGCTTTTCGAAGGTTGAGGTACACGATTTCCGAAGGTTTCTTGGTTATGTGTTGACGGATGGATACAACTTGGATGTATGTATTGTTAGTTTGGGTGAGATATATTGCTTCCCCTATATCCCCAACACCAGATTGCATAACCAGAAAGTTTCGGGAGTTTTATAGGTGGGAATTCAAGTAGCTCCTAGAATATCTTTTCGACAGATGCATGATATGAGATTGGGGTTTGACGTCTAGTGGTCCGCCTTTCCACGGTCATTTTTACCGTGGTCTCATTGTGTCTTAAAGAACCCTTGGCTATGCTGGTTCGGGGACACTTCGTGTGTCATGTGCACTGCCTTGTACATGATGGTGCTGTACAATCGAGCCCGTGTGGGCCCCACCACAAAAACTTCGGACGAAATCTCTATCATATGTTTGTTCCGGCTTATTCTGCAAGCCAAATCCTTTGTTTTGTTTTTTTGTGGTATTCGAGTTGCTTCAAAGTCAAGTGTTGATTCCATACCTTTCCTAAACAGTGTTCTCATATTTCTATGTGAATACTAATCCTTTTTGATCATTGAGGTTGTCATGTTAATCCTTTTCCAACCGGTGCGCTTCTCTTCGAGATGATCCCATCATTCTCCCCATCCGCAAGATCAATTCTAAGTTTTCTCAACGGTGTTTGTTTCATCCGTCCCAAGTTGTCTTTGTTTTCCCGCCCTCCCACCCTTTTTCTGCAAGGACTCATATATGTTAATCAAGTATCCATCTTATGGATGTGAAGTTTCTCCATTCTTTTCCCGTCAATGTTCTTATCCGGTGATTTCCCATGAAGATGCTCAACAGTTTCAAGTTCGTCATTCTTTGTTATTTTCTTCTCCGGTGGTGTTAATTCAAGCTTTCAGTGTTGATCATATTCTTTTCCTCGTGTCAAATGCTTTTTCATACCGGTGCACCTCTTAATCTTTCACTTCTCGCTATTCATTTGTTCTGGAGTATTCAAGATATCTCATTCTCAACCTTCAACTCTTGTTCTCCAAATCTATCCGGTGCATCATTCAAGTATCCTCTAATCAGCTAATGATCTCTTCTTTCTCTTGTATCAAAATCCCCTCAAGTATCTTCATTCATTTTCCAATTCTTCCCGGTGAATTGTCCCTTTACTTCGTTCATTCTCAATTCTTATGGTGGTTCGTTCAGGATTTCTCTTCCTCTGTTATCATATCAAATATTCGTTGTTTCCAAATCCCACCGGTGGTTCCAACAATACCTTCTCAGGTTTACGCTATATCCCTCTTGATCCTTTTTACGAGAATAAGTAGTATGCCAAATCCGTTGTTTGTCATCAATTTAAATTGGTGAAGGATAGGCTTAACATAATTCTTATTATTGCTTCATCCAAGTGATCTAGTTTCTTCTTTACAGAGTTGTTCATCATGTCACATTTCCCGGTTCGAGATGCTTCATCTTTTATTTTCCGGAGTTCCAACTTTTCTCGGTTATATCGTCGCAAAGCTCCATCTAAATCATTGCAAGGCTTCACCTTGTTCTTTGAACTTCTCTTCCTTTCTATCATCCTTTTATTACCGGAGTTCTTCATGGAGGCTCTACATGGTGGTTCATCAAGGATTCCTTTCATTTTTCATTTGTCCTTCAAGATTTCTCTTGGAGTTATGACCCGCCAAGCTTTACTCCAAAAAGTAAACATGGTGCTCAACACATGTCTTGTTTTGAGGAGTTCAAGTATTCTTCTTTTGCATTTCGAAGTGCAATTCCTTCTACCTTATCTCTTGAGGTGGTGTTATGTCATTCTTGACAATTTGAGTTTGTGTTTCATGATTCACATGTTGTCAAGAATGAGATATTTTAAAAACCATCATTTTTCTCTTCGATCATGAGGTATTTTAAATCCATCAATCTCTTTGTTGGAGTTATCTTGGGTTAGTTTTCACCTAAAGCCTTCCCTAAGGAATGTTGCTATTTGTGGTGCTTATCATTGATCCAAGCTTTCTCCATATCCTTCTCGGTGAAAGAGGTTTTTCATCTCTTCGTTGATCTCAAACAAGCAATTGTTTCCTTTAGTGGTCGGTTGTCACCTCATAATGTTGAGATGTTTCCATAAGCCCACTACAAGCTTATTCTTTTCGTTGTTGGTTTTCCAACAACTCCATTCAATCCTTCTTTGCAAGGATGCTTTCCAAGTTCATTTGTGGCAAAAGTTATCATTTTCTTCTCCGTCCTTTTATCCCAACAATCCAGCTCCTATTCTTTCGTTCCGGAGGCATTGTGATGTTGCTCTCTTCACTCATCATCTCGATTTGAGGATCGTGTTCTTTTTATGCTTATCCATTTAACCGGTGTGTCGTGTTTTCATTCGTGTTCTTTCATCTTATCAAGTTTTGCCTATCGTTTCAACCGGAGTGCTGTCTGAAATCCTTTTTACCCATTATGCCATTCTTTCAATAGTTCTAGAGGCAGTGTGTTGTTGATTTCATCAAGTATCTTCCCATCTTCTCAAGTTCATGTTCTATTCCTTCCATGTTCAACCGGAGTGCTGCCCGAATTCTTCCTCTCTCATCTTGTTGTAACCGGAGTGGTTTTGAACCCTATCTTGTCAATTAAAATCTTGATTCATGTCTTTGCAACCTTCAAGTTATCGTAATGTTCCTTGTTCCTCTTTTCTAATGGATTGTTTGCAATCTCGTTCATCTCTAATTGCTCAACCTCTCAAGGTTCGTGGTTTCACTCATTTGTCAAAGAAGCAACTTAGTTTTACCTCTTCTCTTCCTTTCTGTTTTCCCTCCGGTGCCATCCTAGATCTCGGGACGAGATCCTCTCGTAGTGGTGGAGTGTTGTAACGCCCCGGATACAACTTTCCATATTCATAACTCCTACTCTTGCCTTTTCCGGAGATGCTATATGATATTTCCTCCGTGGTTGGGTTTTGTCTGTTGTTTAGCTTTTGTTCTTGTTATGCATCTCATCTCATAGCATCATGCGCATTGCATCGGCATCGTTTTCATAAAACTTGCATCCGTTCGGGTCCCGCCGGTTCTCTCTGTTGTCCGTTCTGATCCCCGACCACACTCGCACGCGCCCGCGGCACCTCCGAAATATTATTTTATAAGTGGTATAAAAATGTTCTCGGAATGGGTTGCAACTTGTCGTGCGGTCTTATTATAGTGTAGACAGGCCGCCTGCCAAGTTTCGTCGCATTCGGAGTCCGTTTGATAGCCCAACCGTCATTCGTAGCGGCACCATTGCCGGTTTAATCGTCGGACGTTTCGGTCTCCGAGACTGCTGCCGAGTTGCACTTCTCTTCTCTCCCCTCAAGCCTAGCCCATCTAAACACAGCCCACCAACCTCTCCCAGGCCTGTCTAACCTCTCCCGCGATCGGATCCGTCGGATCGCGATCGGAAGGCTTCGAAAACCCCTCTAAACCCAAACCCTAGATTTTACCCTATATATAGACCCCCTCATGCCATTTTGGGTATCTCCTAGCCCTTCCCCTACCTCCTAGCCTCCCTCAGCCTAGGGAACATCGGATCCGGCTGTTCCCTCGCAGGATCTGGACGCCAGCGCCGCCCCCTTGGCCTCCTCCCGCACCGCCACCTCGCCGCCCAGACGTGCCCGCGGCCAACCCGGACGCGCCACGTCGCCCCCAACTAGCATCCACCGCCGCGGCCCGCGAAGCCCATGGGGAGCCCGCCTTGGGCTGCGACCGGGCCCGACCCCGTGCGCTCTGGCCCCCTCGCCCGCTTGCCCGCTCCCTCGCTTGATCCCCTCGCCGCCGCATCGTCCTTGCGCTCCGGCCACCAGGGGCCTCACCGGAGCAGGAACACCCAACCCCGCCACCTCGCAGCCTCGTCGCCGGCGAGCAACCAGGTCGCCACCTCCCTCTCTCTCCCGTATCTCCCTATGGTTTCTCTCCCTCTCAGATCTCTCTCTCTCCCCGCAGGAAACCCCGCCGCCGCCGCCAGAGAACCTCATCGCCGGCCTCCTCGTCCTCAAGTCTCGCCGGATCCGGGGTCCCCAGGCCCGGATCCACCCATTCCCGTCCGTCCCGGCCATCCCCGGCCTCCGCCCCTGCCGGAACCCGTTGCCTCCGCCTCCAGCGCCACCCTGCTCTGCGTCCTCTGCATCGGGCGGGAGGAGGACGAGCTCCTCCAGCGTCCGTGTGGGCCCGGCCTAGCAGCGCCCAGCGCGCCGGCCCAGCCACCGGCCTCCCCAGATCTGCACCGCTTGGGCCTCCTCCTCTCCAGCCGGGCCAAGAGCCCATGGTGAGCTGCCCAGTTCCTGTAGCTCCAATTTCGGCCAATGTTATTTTTTTTCCTGTCCTACGAATTTTTCTAATTATCCAGAGTTGGCAGAATTGCAGAAAAACCCATGTTCTTCATGCATTTAATAACTCATTAATCATGCATCGGTTTAAATTAATTTATATATGTAAAATGCTCAGAAAATTGTGTAGATTAATAATATGTCACTTTCATCCATGTTTAAAATGTTTAAAATGTTGTTTGTGTTAATTTGCATAAATACCATGTTAAAATGCTTTAATTCATAACTAAATAACCGTAGCTCGGTTTTAAATAAACTCTATATCTAAATGGGGTGGAAAAATGCCTAGTTTAACATGGTCCACTTTATGTTGCTGTTTAACAACATTAAAATTGTGTTTAGGGCAGAACAGTACCGAATCTAAAATATGCATATGGGGATTATCCGGACTTGTTGTTTGTTGTTCCGGCCTCATTTAAACTTGTCTAGATAGGTAGTTTTCTTGTGCTTCACCCCTTGCCAGGTTTAATAACACTTAATGTTGTTGGGTACATAACCGAGACCAAACTAAATAATTGCATGTGGTGTTTTGTCAATATGCAACTCGTTGCATATTGAGCCCCACTTAACTTGTAGTATTGATTGTTGCACTTGCCATGCCATGCCTCATTCAACCGGTCATGCATCATGTTTGTTTGTGCATCATGCCATGTTTATGTGTTGTGTGTTTACCATGTTGTTTGTTTCTTTCCGGTGTTGCTTCTTAGTTCCAGTAATGTTGCGATCGTGAGGATTCGTTCGTCTACTCTTGGTTCGGTTTCATCCGTTCGTCTTCTTCATGGACTCGTTCTTCTTCCTTGCAGGATTTCAGGCAAGATGACCGTTACCTTGGATCTCACTACTATCATTGCTATGCTAGTTGCTTCGTTCTATCGCTATGCTGCGTTACCTATCATTTGCTCCTCAAGCCTCCCAAATTGCCATGAACCTCTAACCTTTGACACCTTTCCTATGCAAACCGTTGCTTGGCTATGTTACTGCTTTGCTCAGCCCTCTTATAGCGTTGCTAGTTGCAGGTGAAGTTGAAGATTGCTCCATGGTGGACAGGATTTTTATTGGGATATCACAATATCTCTTATATTATTAATGCATCTATATATTTGGTAAAGGGTGGAAGGCTTGGCCTTATGCCTGGTGTTTTGTTCCACTCTTGCCGCCCTAGTTTTCGTCATACCGGTGTTATGTTCACGGATTTTGCGTTCCTTACGCGGTCGGGTGATTTATGGGACCTCCTTGACAGTTTGCTTTGAATAAAACTCCTCTAGCAAGGCCCAACATTGGTTTTATCATTTGCCTCACCACCACCTATATTTCCCTTGGGAGTAATTAACCCAAGGGTCATCTTTATTACAGCCCCCCCCCCGGGCCAATGCTTGTCTAAGTGTTGGTCCAAACTAGAGCACCGTGCGGGGCCATGCCTTGGCAACTTGGGTTACGTCGGTTCCTGTACGCTTAGCTTATCCGGTGTTGCCCTGAGAACGAGATATGTGCAGCTCCTATCGGGATTGTCGGCGCATCGGGCGGTATTGCTGGTCTTGTTTTACCATTGTCGAAATGTCTTGTAAACCAGGATTCCGAGTCTGATCGGGTCTTCCTGGGAGAAGGTCTATTCCTTTGTTGATCGCGAGAGCTTGTCATGGGCTAAGTTGCGACACCCCTGCAGGGTATAATCTTTCGAAAGCCGTGCCTGCGGTTATTGGCAGATGGGAATTTGTTAATGTCCGGTTGTAGATAACTTGACACTAGATCCGAATTAAAACGCATCAACCGTGTGTGTAGCCGTGATGGTCTCTTTTCGGTGGAGTCCGAGAAGTGAAAACAGTCTTTGGGTTATGTTTGACGTAAGTAGGAGTTCAGGATCACTTCTTGATCATTGCTAGCTTCACGACCGTTCAGCTTGCTCTCTTCTCGCTCTTATTTGCGTATGTTAGCCACCATATATGCTTAGTCGCTGCTGCAGCCTCACCACTTTACCCCTTCCTTTCCCTTTAAGCTTTGCTAGTCTTGATACCCATGGTAATGGTATTGCTGAGTCCTCGTGGCTCACAGATTACTACAACAACAGTTGCAGGTACAGGTTCATGCGATGATCATGACGCGAGAGCGATGCTTGCTTTTGTTGAGTTCTTCTTCTCCTTCTTCGATCAGGGGATAGGTTCCAGGTCAGCAGCCTGGGCTAGCAGGGTGGATGTCGTTTGAGCTTCTGTTTGTGTTTCATCCGTAGTCGGATGTTGATATTGTGTATGATATATTGTTGTATCTGTGTGGCATTGTATGCCTTATGTATGTATCCCCATCTATTATGTAATGTTGATGTAATGATATCCACCTTGCAAAGCGTTTCAATATGCGGTTCTATTGTTGGTGGGACCTTCGAGTCTCTTTATGATAGTATCGCATATTGGGCATGACACAGGCGGCATCAGCAAGCAAGGAGCTGGCTTAAAAAGCTCCGGCCTGAGGGCTTTGAGTAAACAGTACAACCCCGACGAGCACGCGGCGAGCGGCATTGTACTGAGATTGTCCACACGCAAAACAATGAGCTTGATTACCTCTGTGGGGAGCGAATTCCAGCCACTCTTTCGGTGGACGCTGCTCGGTTCTGCCATTGTTAGTGCTTGGGTTTCGGAAGAGTGGGGAGGCGCCTTAGCGGGGATGGAAGATTAGACGAGATTATGTGCGGACAAAGGTGGAGAAGCGAATATGTGTTGTGGGAAGTGGATAGGTGATGATGACTACAGCACGCCGCTTGACTTACGAGACACATACCATCAACGTAGAGTCATGTCGATGCCAGACAACTTACTTGAGTCATCACAATACTGGTACTCCCTGCAGTGCTATACCCTAACTTGCTTGAGTAGATTAGTAGAGTAGGACTCTGCTCTACTACTAGCACCGGAGGAGTAGTATATTCTAATCTAAAATAGTTACAAACTTCAATGCCCGAGCATGGAACGATTACGAACCGTGCTCAAAGACCGTGTCTAGGTGGTGTTTGGACTTATATGCAAAAAAATAGCACGATACCTGTGCATTGCACGGCACACCATCATCACCAACTCGGTTTTTTCTCTACTCCTACTCCTATAAAAGACTCTGTTGGTGATGATGGAGGCGAGGATGCGTGTTCAGCTGGGCGTGCAGCAGACGGCGCAGCACTATTGGATTTGTTATAAAAAACAAAGAAGAGTAGTAGATATAGAGACATAGGGAGGAGCACGAGGTTGTGGGAGATAAGGATGAATGAGGCAAGGCCTTATCTGTAAATGTGGAGAGAGGTGCGGGTATCTTTTGTAAAATTATCATAGTTGGCTTTCTATCCGTCAGATATAGATCGGACGGTATATATTACAAGATGGCAGGCATACCATCATCACCAACTCGGTTTTCTATAAGAGTATATAAGTAGATATAGATAGATGGAGACTAGGGAGTACTAGTAAGGGAACCATCTACTGCTTCGTGTACTAATCCTGCGCTCCATTCGGCGGCCGCAACGTCCCCTACAGCCACTCCCTCCCGCGCTACATTCAGCGGGCGCTGTTGAAATTTGGAGAGCGCACTCTCGCGACTGCTGGCAGCCATGACTTCACCGACGATGACTTCTTCCCCGACCTCGGCAACCTCTTCCTCAACGACATGGCGACAACCTCAACGCCAATGGTGATGCTCTCGTTGCACCGTATGTGTTTCTGTCCTTCCTGTTCGAAATCGTGGTAGAATTCATGTTTCTACTCTATATCCTACTACTATGCTAGTCCACATGATTAGTTTCATCTCTGTTATAGCCGTCATGATTTATTTTGTGCTTATTCAGATTAAATCTCGTAGTAACTTGCTCATTTATTCAACTGGCGAAACGTCCCCTACAGCCACTCCCCTTTCATGGACGGCCTGGTCGATGCCTCCAAGGAGCCCTTCGTCCACTGCTATGAGTGCCCGATGCCGTTTTGTGGCTTGCCGGTGGACATGGTGCATCACCTCACGGATGCGTGCAGCGGTCACTGCTGGCCCTTGGCGGAGAACTTCAAGTACGAGACGTGCTACCCATTCACCATGCCGGAGTCGCTGGAGGATCACTGCCGCCTGCTAGTCTCGGAGGAGGACAGTAGCGTCTTCCTCTTGATCGTGGGCACCGGTGAGGCCTGCGCAGGCCGCTCCCCCGTCTCTGTAATGTGCGTAAGGGCGACGCCGCTGACGCTGACATTGACATGAGGCCGATGTACGGGTGCGTGGTCAGTGTTACTACCCCTCCGGGTCGCATGGGCGACGACACCGGCCTCATCGGATGGACTTGGACTCTGGGGAGCTAGGAATATCCCGCCAATGTGGACTTGGAAAACCCATGGCATCCTTTACCCGCCGACGCGGTGCATGGGGACTCGAAGGAGGTTCACCTAGACATACGCATTATCAAGTTAAATGTTGATCATTAGTCTTCGCTCAATGTAATCCACTGTCTAAGCATGTGGAGACTTCCATGCAGGATCTTGCTCTATTGGAGTATTGCGCATGAATAAAAGTGTATCCGTTTATGGTTTAGTCTAGAATCTTCCATGTATGAATTTTTACTACAATACTGGTGAAAGACTTACGATGAACCATTTCTTACATCTCCTCTGCCCCCTTTGCAAGTCATCCTGATTTAATCCCTCCGTCTAGGTGTATAAGGGCATGGTTAATATTACTTAATAGTATAGCCAACTATTGACTATAAGAAAGTGCCATGTCATCTGTAGCCAACATGTATAACAATTGATACTCAAAAACTAATTCTTAAAGATCATTTCTTGCAAAGCACAATAAGTGTTATTTCTTCACAAGTTTTGGATGCAGGTTGAACAGTTGAATGCTTTTGTTTGCAAAAGATACCTTTTTATGTATTTCACCCGGATGTTTGTGAGCTCTAGAGATGAAATAATATCCGAAGAAATCTATCGATACCCGTTACACATGAGAGGACCCCCACATCCTTTGTCAAAATAAACAACTCCCCGATCAATGCATTTCACTCTTCGGTGCAACGCACGGGCACCTTACTACTATAGATTAGTACGACCAAAAATTGAACTAACATTATATATAGTACAATAAATGCTGATGCATGTCACCTAAAATTATATCATTCAAAACTATGTTCAAATATGAATCCAACGATATAGTTTTTGTTCACATGCACTAACATTTTGTTAGTTAAATCTTCAGTCAAATTCAATGGGGGACTTAAACCACGACCGATGTAGTACAAGTGTAGAGGGCGGCACTGCACGGGAGTCTCACCTCTCACCCCGCTCGTGGTGCGGCAGTAAAGCCGTCATATCACAAAACCCAACCACTCCCAGTAATAAGTGGCCTGGTAAAATAAGTGGACAAGCAAACATCACATCCCTCCGTCTTTTTTGCATTCATCTCTCTGCATTTACTTTCTCCGGTTCATCTCGCACACTCGATCCCTAGCTACTACTCCTAGGATCAGTTCTTTTGGCGGCTTCCCCAGCTTTTCCCACAAGACTAGTCACAATGGAGAGTAACAATAAGGCGCCTCACTCATTTGTTTGGGCTTCTAAACTACTACTCCGTCCTAGTTTATTCCTCGCCATTGTAATTTGTGCTAAATTTTGACCAAACATTTAACTGATAAAATGTTACTCCCTCCGTCTAGGTGTATAAGTCATCTTACGAAAACCAAATAATCCCAAAACACTTAGGCGCGGTGCATTAACTTCTACCTCGTTTCTTGTTTCTTGACATATCAACCAATAAGAGATAAAGAGTGTGCATGCTTATAATGACTTGAGATATCAAACACGACATGAAGTGGTTAGTTCATTGCATGAAATACTATTAGTTAGCAAATAAACATTAATGTTTCTCGTTTTCTCCTCCTCCTTGGTCACGGTGCACAACCTAAGATGACTTACTCACCTAGACGGATGGAGTAGTGCATGTGACATGCACTAACATTTCATTAGTTAAATTTGTGATCAAAATTTGACACAGACTACAATGGGGACCAATAAACCAGGACGGAGGTAGTAGTTATGGGATTACTAATCTAGAAGCCTAAAAGAACTGGCCCCTGGTACTCCTACTAGTAGTAGTACTCAAGTTGGAATTCCAATTACACTGCACAACTTGTTAGGCAAAAAATTCGATACAGGGTGTAGGAAGCAGTTTGGGAATTTGCATGCCTTTCCAACCAGTGAGATACTCCGTACAAAGTACGACAGATAAATAACCACAAAGAAGGAAGCTAAAAGTAAACAATCAAATGAGCATTTTTGCATTTGTTTTGCATTGAATCGTTTCACAAGCTTGACTAGTGTTGTTTTTCTACTTTTACAAAAACCGCATCTTAATGTTAAAACGTGCATTTGCACGTACATAAGTAATACTAGTACTCCCTCCGTCTAGGTGTACAAGTATTCCCTCCTTCTTGGTCACCGTGCACAACCAAAGATGACTTATTGACCTGGACGGAGGGAGTAGCACAGTCTACAAGCATATATCGAGAGAGACGTGTAGTCCGATAGTATATAGTAAAGTTTGTGCTATATGCACGTACTTGCAAAATGCATAATAATACACAACCTTTCCAAACTTTCCCTTTTACATCCTTAATTAAGATCACTAAAAATTCCTGAACGTTCGGGATTTATCATTTGCGTCCCAAAACTAATGAGATCGCCTTACAAAACAAAAATTATACTCCTCCTAAAAGCCACAACACTAGTAGGAGCGCTTGCGGCGCGCCATGAGTGCCCTGGTGCGCGGCCATTTCCCAGCGCGCCGACACAACGCCTCTTTCTCAGCCTCGCAACTCGCGAGGTGCTGATTGGCGGCTTGCCGGCGGGCGGGTGCGATCTCACCGCTGTGGTGATCCGGCGCCAATAGGTACTCCTCCTGGCTGGAAGCATGCACCCGGTCCACGTACCGCCAAGCGTAGATGGGGCGCTTGGGCCCGACTGCACTCAGGGTGTCGGCACGCGCGTCCTCCGCCACCCTCACGGCCCTCGCACGAGCCTTCTACCAAAGAGCCAATTACCTGACTCTCTCGGACGCGACATAGGCCTCCCAGGCAGCTTGTTGCGCGGTGCGCTTCTCTTCCTCGGCCTTCTTCTCCGCCTCTATTTTGGCGCGCTCTGCTGGAGGCAAAGCCTCCCACAAGGCGACATCCATTTCTATCCAAAGCTCCTCAAGGCTGGGGGGCTCGGCGGGAGGCACAACGTTCTCCTCGTAGCAGGGAGCCGACGCGTCCTCCGATGCGCGTGCTGGCGAGATTGGGAACGCTGACGCGTCCACCTCAACGCGTCGCGGCGAGGAGCAGAACACCGACGCGTCCTCCTCAACTAGTGGCGGCAAGGAACGGAACGGCGACGCGTCGCGTCGCGGCGAGGAGCGGGACATCGACGCATCGTCCTCCACTAGTGGTGGCAAGGAACGGAACAGTGACGCGTCACGTAGCAGCGAGGAGTGGAACATTGACGCGTCCTCCTCGACTAGTGGTGGAGAGGAACGGAACGGGGACGCGTGACCGTCCGCGCGGTGCAGCGAGGGGTTCCTAGGGCTTGGGAGGGGCGATTGTCGGTGTCAAAACCGGTGGATCTCGGGTACGGGGTCCCGATCTGTGCGTCAAGGCTGATGGTAACAAGAAGTAAGGGACACAGATGTTTACCCAGGTTCGGGCCCTCTCGGTGGAGGTAAAACCCTACTTCCTGCTTGATTAATATTGATGATAGGGGTAGTACAAGAGTAGATCTACCACGAGATCGTAGAGGCTAAACCCTAGGAGCTAGCCTATGATGGTATGATTGTAATTGTGATCGGCTTTCTAAGGACCAACCTCTCCGGTTTGTATAGACATCGGAGAGGGCTAGGGTTTACATGGAGTCGGTTACAAGGAAGGAAATATAAAATCCGGATCGCCAAGCTTGCCTTCCATGCAAAGGAAAGTCCCATCCAAACACGGGCCGAGGTCTTGAGTCTTGTATCTTCACGCTTCAATAGTCCGGACGTTGTACACAGTCCGGCTATCTGGATACCCCCTAATCTAGGACTCCCTCAGTAGCCCCTGAACCAGGCTTCAATGACGATGAGTCCGGCGCGCAGTATTGTCTTCGGCATTGCAAGGCGGGTTCCTCCTCCGAATACTCCAAAGTAATTATCAAACACTCAAATCAGGTCCGGATCTGAAAAATGATCTTCGCATACCACCATAGAGAGAACGATATTTCACAAATGGAATCTTCTAACAACTTTTTCCGATGACGTGACACGTTATTATGATCGGATCCATTATTCGAACCGTTCCCCCGCAACCAGCTACAACGCATATTACGAGGAGGTTTCTGTGACACTCTTGTCAAAGCAGAGATCGTGTCCCCTTATTACGGGATTCTCATCAATACGGGTATGGGTAATCTCACCATGCCATTAATCGTGGTGCTTGGGGAACAAGCGATTCCAAACAGGCAAGTGGGGAGGCGCACCGCTTCCGGTGCCCCTATGAAGGGACAAGATTCCCCCATTTTCACCCACGCCTTCTTCCTCCTTTGCCCACTCTTGCCTCCTCAAGCTCCAGCGCCCAAGCCCAAGTCTTCCCCGCATAGCTAAACATGTCCGGAGCAGGAGGCAAGTGGGTGGCTTCCACCGTCAAGGAGAAGCACATCGCAAATCTTCGGGCGGCCGGATACTTCTCCGCGGACACAACGCACCATCTACCAGACGCCGGGCAGGTCATTCCGACCCCGGGACCCCATCAGAGGGTCGTATTCATCGCCCATTTCATCCGTGGACTGGGATTTCCACTCTATCCCTTCGTCCGCGGGCTCATGTTCTACTACGAGCTAGATTTCCACGATCTAGCCCCGAATTTCGTCCTCAACATCTCGGCGTTCATCGTCGTGTGCGAGGCCTTCCTCCGCATCTGGCCTCACTTTGGCCTATGGCTGCAAACTTTCTGTGTGAAGCCGAAGGTGGTAAGCGGCCAACAGGCGGAGTGCGGAGGGGCCATGGTGGGCAGAATGCCCAACGTCACATGGCTCGACGGCTCCTTTGCGGAGATCGTAAATGGATGGCAATCGGGGTGGTTCTACATCACCGAGCCGCGCGGCGCCAACTGGGCAGCGGCCACCGAGTTCTGATCCGGAGCCCCCATGCGGCTCACCTCCTGGGAGAGGAAGGGCCTGTCCTGGGGCGATTCCATGGAGCTGACCGGACTCCAAACATGCGTCAAAAGCATGAAGGACAAGAACATCAAGCTTGTCAACGTGATCCAGGTCATGCTCGTTCGCCGGATCTTGCCCTGCTAGAGGCGGGTAGTCAATCTGTGGGAGTTCATCCCAACCGAGCACCAGACGCTCCAGAGGCTCTATGACATGACGCACAAAGGCACATGGAAGGTGTTGTTCAAGGCCTCCGAAGTGCCTCCTCCGACATCCGAGGACCATGGGCTTCACGCCGCACGGGCTCCTAGGCCAGTGAGTTCTTAGGCTGACACCGGACCCAGTTCTTCCCTGATATATTCATGGGAGTGCCTTAAGTAGTTGTGCATATTTATTTCAAGACTACGTGGAGACAACGGAGCAGGTTTACTGCCCGGCTCCGCTGCCAGAAGACCCAGCAGATGATCTCCTGACGGAGATGCTGGTCCCGGCACCGTACAAGGTGCCGGAGAAGAAAGCTGAGAAGAAGGCCCCGGGGATCCGAAAGGGTCTCCGGCATAAGGTTGTGCCAGAAGCCTCGTCCGAAGATGACAAGGCGGACTCCTCCCACAAAGGGGAGGAAGAAGAAGAAGAAGACGCCCCATCCGGACAGGATGAGGGGTCCGGTGAGGCGGACCAGGGGGCCGGAAAAGGCCCTCGGCGTAGGGCCGTCATTCCCCTGTCGTCCGATGACGATGAGTCGGATTCCTCCCGCGGAGGCGGGGGGAATCAGGAAGAGATCCTACCTCCCCCCACTGGGGGGAGAAGAAGAGAAAAGCCGCCCTAGGAGGGGAGGCTGGGGCATCCAAGAAGGGGAAGGGGGCCCTTCCGGACTACTCCACCACGGCCGCTCTCAGCGAGGAGGGGTGGCTGCCCAGGGGGAAGCCCCTAGCACGATCGTAAGGACCTGCATTCTATCATGACTTCACTTCACGGTTTCTGTATTTATAATGTCAAACATATGTGCAGTCCAGCCTGGGATCACCCCGAGGTATCCTCCTCCGGGTCCCTGAGCAATTCGGAGATGAATTCGCTTTCGATGGCCACCACTCCTCAACCCGCGGACGACATGGAGGTGCTGTCCCAAAGGCTCCCAGAGCGGGGGGAGGTGACTCTGGAGACGCCCCGAGGCGAGGTCCCAGACGTCGGACACGCGGGATTCAAGATCCCCGCGGATTGTGTCGACGAGAGCCACGGCCAGCCGGGTTCTCAGCCGAACACAATTCCAGAACCTTCGATGGTTCCGGACTTAGACGGGTGACCCCTTGCTAGAGAGGGTGAGCCGTCTGTATCGTGGACTTCCGTTGCGTATGAGGCGCCGAACGGTCTGCTGGAAGTGCTTTTCGGCGGTTCCCTGGATGAGGGGCACATTACTCTTATGAGTACGGTGATTCAGAAGGTTTCGTCCGCCAAGAGCGGACTAACCAAAGCTATCACCAGCCTCCTAACAGGCTTCGAGGTAAGTAATAAATATGTGAAAAATTACCACCCGATAGGTAGTAGCCCCTGATACTCTGTTTGGCGTTCGGAAAGAAAAGTCGAGCAGAGGGTCAATTATAATCCACAGGAGTCTAATCATAAGTATTATTGTGAATGAACAGGCTGTGCTGCTTGCTGCTGCTGCCCGTACTGCCGAGGTTGCTGATTTAAAGAGGGACCTGGAGCAGGTGCAAGGGGAGCTCGACCTCACGAAGAGGCAGCTCGAAGAGAACAAGGGTAAGTAATTCCCGCTCTTATGCATTTAAGGATAGGTAAAATTGGTGGGTCTAACACCTAAGTGTCATGACCGTGTAATAGGGGACACCGCCGAAGTGGCGTCCCTGAAGAAGGCGCTGTCCGAGGTCGAAGACAGGGCGGCCTCGGAGTGTAAGGAGGGCGAGAAGCAAAGTGCTAGGGTGGGTGAGGTACAGCAAGAGCTCCAGGACCTCGGCAAGAAATGTGAGTCCGTGGAGCATGATCTGAAGGCGAAAGAGGCCAAGCTTGCGAAGGCCCTTATGAGTTTAAAAGACGCCAAGGCCGAAGCCGAGAAAGCACAACATGAGATCCAGGAGGCCAAGAAGATAGCAGCGGGTAAGAAGGTCTTTATGCAAAGCAAACATGTGGAGGAGGCGTTTCTTTTACTTACTCGAATTCGGAGCTCTCCAGGGGCATTCGCAGATCTGCCATGCAGCGTACCAGACGCTGCGGAGTTCTACCGTGCCCAGGAGGGGAACTCAACAAAGAAGTTGTTCTGGTCCCAGTATGCTGGGGCCAAACACCCGATGCCTCTGAGTGACCAACTGAAGCAGTTGGTCGAACTCTAGAGGGTGGACGAACTGGCTATGAAAGGTTTCATAGTCCGGATGTGGCCTGGTGAGCTCATGCCCAATAGCTACTTTGGCCTGATCAAGCGGATGGTGGATGCCTGCCCGCGGCTTGAGGTGATCAAGCGATCCATGTGCATCGAGGGTGCCCGCCGGGCCCTTGCCCGCGTCAAAGTGCATTGGGGCAAGATGGATGCGGAGAAGCTGGTCAAGGACGGGCCGCCGGAGGGCAAGGCGCATTGCCATCCCGAGCTGTACTATGATGGCGTTAGGAAGGGTGCTCGTCTCGTGGCTGACAAATGTACCAAGGACACCATATTTGAACGAATTCACTTCTGTCGTGTTTGTATTTCAAGGACGAAGTTACTTGCGCTATGGAGCGCTTTTGTTATTTAAAATATTACCTTCTGTGTGGCTGTTTATAAAATCCTGAAAGTAGGCCAGTCGTCGGCTTCCGCCCCCGCGTGACTAGCACTAGGGTGTTCGTGGAAAACCCCGACACTCTTTATCCAAATGTTTGGTCCCTTAAGGAGGTGTCCGGCGCAATGAACAAGGCAATCAGACTATGCGTCTTTATAACTTTCACTTAGCCACAGAAGTCTACAATTTTAAATTTTGGTGAAGCCCCTAGAATCCAGAAGGCCGAATTGGGGCGCTATATACGCCTAGATCAGACAAAGCTGATTTATCGCCTAAAGCGGAAAATCTTTAAGGATTTTAGTACCTCTCGAACAGCGACCAGCTCTCGCCACATCATGCCGGTCAGTTTTCGGCTTTCTCTACTGAGGTGCTCGTCATGAAGAACTGGGACACAATCGCAGTAGTTCTCCCTGTGCTACCTTAGCCGATATAATGGAACGTAATGCACCAAAACAAGGGAGCCGGGCTGTCCCAACTGTAGACCCACGACATGATTCGGAGCTGATGCATATAGTGCTATAAGTTCGGGGTGTCGCACTATTGAAAGTGTTTGGACTTTTATTTGCCATATTACGGGGCGCCATGAGAAGCCCCTGGCAAACTGACCGTACCAAGGTGTACGGATGCAAAACCAAATAAACATTTATAGGAGAAAAATGCTCCAATAAGAATAATAAGCCGACGCTATATATAATCTCCCATTGACAAAAAATACATTTAAGCGTATGTTTACAACGGATGCATTAAGCGGAGATAAATAGGACTATTTGACATGTCCTACCCAGGGGCAGACTGTGTACAGGTAGATAAAGCAGGTATAATGATCGCAAATAGATTCCACCTGGGTTTTCTTCTATTCTGCATGTTTGTTGCCTCCGTGGATGTCTCTCCCCTATGAGTCCGGCAATTCGGTTCTTTAGAGGATGCTGCACTAACGCGGTGTCCTGAAAGGTGAGAGGGAAAGAGTATGAAGGTATTTAGCGGTTACTCGCATTACCAACTGAGTCGCTGATGCGCCTCCGCCTATGCCCATGGTATCTTGAGTGCATAATTGTGTGCGCGTGGCACGAATGCTGCTTTGGAGGGGCTTGAGCAGAGGCCGGACTGCTAATCACGATCTTGGTGTTCCTGTTGCGGGGTGCTCCGGACTCGCTTGACAATGCTCGAAGTTGTCGCCGGATTGGTGTGTCGGAGTAGGCCGCATTGTACTTCTGCCGCGAGGGCTGCCGTATGCTCTTCTGTTTGAATGGAGTGGTCCATATTTCCATTGACAGTGATGACCCCGCGCGGTCCTGGCATCTTGAACTTGAGGTATGCATAGTGTGGCACCGCATTGAATCTAGCGAATGCGGTTCGTCCGAGCAGTGCGTGGTAGCCACTGCGGAAAGGGACGATGTGGAAGATTAGCTCTTCGCTCTTGAAGTTGTCTGGGGATCCGAAGACCACTTCCAATGTTATAGAGCCCGTGCAGCGGGCCTCTACTCCAGGAATAACACCTTTGAAGGTAGTTTTGGTGGGCTTGATCCTTGAAGGATCAATGCCCATCTTGCGCATTGTGTCCTGATAAAGCAGGTTCAGGCTGCTGCCGCCGTCCATAAGGACACGCGTGAGGTGGAATCCGTCAATGATTGGGTCTAAGACCAATGCGGCTGAGATGCCGTGACGAATGCTGGTAGGGTGATCCCTACGGTCAAAGGTGATCGGACAAGCTGACCATGGATTGAACTTGGGGGCGACTCGCTCCATCGCATAGACGTCCCGTAGCGCCCGCTTCCGTTCCCGCTTGGGGATGTGGGTGGCATAGATCAAGTTGACCATTTTCACCTAGGGGGGAAATTTCTTTTGTCCCCCCGTATTCGGACACCGGGGCTCATCGTCATCGTCACTGTGCAACCCCTTGTCCTTGCTTTCGGCGTTTATCTTGCTGGCCTGTTTGAACACCCAGCAGTCTCTATTGGTGTGGTTGGCTGGTTTGTCCGGTGTGCCATAAATTTGGCACGAGCGCTTTAGTATGCGGTCCAGACTGGACGGTCCCTGATTATTTCTTTTGAACGGCTATTTCCGTTGTCCAGACTCAGGTCTGCTGAATCCGGCATTGACTGTCGTGTCTTCAGTACTGTCGCCGTTGTTTCGTCTCTTATGTCTGTTGCGCTGTGGCTTGCCGTTAGCATCGCGGCCGTCCGAAGTGCCGGAATGTGGCGTGGTGCCGCTGCGAGCCAACCAGCTATCCTCACCCGCACAAAAACGGGTCATTAGGGTTGTGAGAGCTGCCATAGACTTGGGGTTTTCCTGGCCGAGGTGTCGAGCAAGCCACTCGTCACGGATATTATGTTTAAAAGCCGTCAGGGCTTCGGCGTCCAGACAATCAACTATTTGGTTCTTTTTAGTGAGGAACCTAGTCCAGAATTTCCGGGCTGACTCTCCGGGCTGTTGAGTAATGTGGCTCGGGTCATCAGCGTCCGATGGTCGCACATATGTGCCCTGGAAGTTGTGAAGGAATGCGTCTTCCAGGTTTTCCCAACTGCAAATGAAATTTGGTGGCAGGCTGTTTAACCAGTGCCGGGCTGGTCCTTTGAGCTTAAGGGGGAGATACTTGATGGCGTGTAGATCATCTCCGCGAGCCATGTGAATGTGGAGAAGAAAATCTTCGATCCATACTGCGGGGTCTGTTGTGCCTTCGTATGATTCGATGTTTACGGGTTTGAATCCTTCTGGGAATTCATGATCCATCACTTCGTCAGTGAAGCAGAGGGGGTGTGCGGCGCCTCTGTGCCGGGCTATGTGGCTATGCAGGTCGGATTGTTCTGGGTTGCTATGTTCGGCCCGACCGGACTTGTTGATGATGTATCCGGTGCGGCGGTCATCTCGCGCGCTGGGGCACGCCCCCTCGATCTGTAGATCGATCTTGGCTGTCATGCTTTGTTTTCCAGAATATCTTGCAGGTCGTGCCTGTTGCCCTGAGCCGCAGTGTATTGGCGTGGGGGTACGGGCTGGTATCCGGGCTGGTACCCTGTTTTATCCCGGCCACAGGGTGGCTAGTCAGCCGTTTGGCGTTCGAGTCCAAATTCCTCGGCTGCCAGGACTTCAGTCCATCTGTTTGTGAGCAGGTCTTGATCAGCTTGGAGTTGATGCTGCCTCTTCTTCAGGCTCCTCGCAGTGGCTATAAGCCTATGTTTGAAGCGCTCCTACTCCACGGGATCCTCAGGCACGCCGAATTCGTCGTCGCCGAGGCTGATCTCGTCTTTGGAGGGGGGCATGTAGTTGTCCTCCTCCGGGTATGTGTCTGCCGCCTGTTCTTCTGGGCTGACCTGCTCATCTTCCTGTTTGGCCTGCTCGAAGGCGGGCTGGTCAAGGTCATATTGTTCTTCGGTGCCATCCGGATTATTTTCGTCTCCGGGGTCGGTGTTGCTATGGCGGGGCTTGGAGCGGCGCCGACGACGCCCATTCTTTGATTTTCTTCCCGAGGGCTTGTCCTCCGTTGCCTCGTCGCCATTAGTTTCCTTCGTAGTGTCCACCATATATATATCATGTGAGGAGGTGGCCGTCCATCGCCCGGTGAGCGGTGGCTCCTGTAATTCTCCTGCATCGTCGTCCATACCGTCAGTGTCTTCGGAGTCGAAGTCAAGCACATCGGTTAGATCATCGATCGTGGCAATGAAGTGGGTGGTGGGTGGCAACAAATTCCGTCGTTGTCTGCTTCCCACTCGGGCCGGACATAGTTCGGCCTGGAGTCTCCTGACAAGGAGAGAGACTTCAATAAGTCCAGCATGTCGCCGAAGGGCAAGTGCTGAAAGACGTCCGCCGCGGTGAACTCCATCATCGGAGCCCAACCAGGATCGGCGGGCTCGGGGGCACGCAGACTAGAACCTGCATCCGGATATGAATCCGGGGGTCCGGAGTCACAGGCTGCCTCAGAGATGAGACATGTGTTCGGCTCCATCACCGATGAGGGTACGGCCTGCGGGGCAGGGTCTAGCCCTTCATCCTTGGGTGAAGCAATCTTCCCCAGATTTAGATCTGAGGTCTAAGCCGTTCTCGTCGTGACTGTTCGGCGCTTTTGGCGCTGGCCCGAATCCATCAAAGATCAAGTCTCCGCGGATGTCCTCCATGTGGTTCAAGTTCCCGAACCTGACCTGGTGGCCGGGGGCATAGCTATCGATCTTCTCCAGGTGGACAAGTGAATTGGCCCGCAGTGCGAAGCCGCCGAACACGAAGATCTATCCGTGGAGGAAAGTCTCGCCCTGGACAGCGTTGTTGGTGATGATCGAAGGAGCCATCAAGCCTAACAGCGACGACACAGAGAAACTCTCAATGAAAGCACCAATGTCGGTGTCAAAACCGGCGGATCTCGGGAAGGGGGTCCCGATCTGTGCGTCAAGGCTGATGGTAACAAGAAGTAAGGGACACAGATGTTTACCCAGGTCCGGGCCCTCTCGATGGAGGTAAAACCCTACTTCCTGCTTGATTAGTATTGATGATAAGGGTAGTACAAGAGTAGATCTACCACGAGATCGTAGAGGCTAAACCCTAGGAGCTAGCCTATGATGGTATGGTTGTAATTGTGATCGGCCTTCTAAGGACCAACCTCTCTGATTTATATAGACACCGGAGAGGGCTACGGTTTACATGGAGTCGGTTACAAGGAAGGAAATATAATATCCGGATCGCCAAGCTTGCCTTCCATGCCAAGGAAAGTCCCATCCGGACACGGGCCGAAGTCTTGAGCCTTGTATCTTCACGCTTCAATAGTCCGAACGTTGTACACAGTCCGGCTGTCCGGATACCCCCTAATCCAGGAATCCCTCAGCGATGCCATGGTGGTCGACGTGAGAGGGAGGGGGAGGAGATAGCGATGAACGTGAACGTGAGGGGGAGGAGATAGAGATGTCGTGGGAGGCGCAGTATTTATAGCGAGCAATGGCACACCTACGTAAGATATGGATTGAGCTGCACTAACTTAACTACAGGTCCAGTTGCGTCACTGACATGTGGGCCGGTCCCCTGTTGGGCCCATATGTCAGTGACCCAATGCACCTGAAGTTAAGTAAAAGCTACGTGGGCATATTTGTTGGAGTAAATTACGGGGGAGCAAAGGGGTGGAAATATTGCTGGTCACAACGGATTGGACGAGCGTGGGGGGGAGGAGAGTCATGCATGCAGATTTTTTCACACGGGGTGGAGTGGTGGGACCGCCAAAGGGAGAAGGAGAGTTTGGCAGGCATATTGTTTCCACACATGGAGAGGAAAAGATTTGGAGACGAATGGGCTTCCTGCAGGTATGGGGAACGGTGCATAATAAGTCATCTTGCATGCCAGGCTAGGTATAGTCTCAAGTCATCAAAAACATACACGCCCCACACATGTTCATATTTCAAGGTGCACTAAATTATTGCATGCGATGATTAAGGCTGGCCATAATGGTGGTATCTTAGCTGGTATCATGCACACGGGAATAGCAAACATGCTGATGTGGCAAAGAATTAAAGAAGAGAGGGGGGTTAGAGTAACTAGTGTTCATGCATGCATTGGTAAACACATTTTTTTTAAGAACGACATCATTAGTTGAGTACTTTTGCAGACTTCAAAAACTATTCCACCGCCTCTACTATCTTGCTAAGAGTAGGTGAAATTTTTGAATCGAGCCCTTTAAACTAGAAGGGAGGTAGTGGTACTCTAATAGCAAGGTGTGTAAGTCATCTTACGAAAATCAAATAATCCCAAAACACGTAGGCGTGGTGCATTAACTTCTACCTCGTTTCTTGTTTCTTGACATATCAACCAATAAGAAATGAGGGTGTGCATGCTTTTAATGACCTGAGACTATCAAACATGACATGCAGTGGTTAGTTCATTGCATGCAATACTATTTAATTAGCAAATAAACATTAATGTCTCTCGTTTTCCCCTCCTCCTTGGTCATGGTGCATATCCTAAGATGACTTACTCACCTAGACGGAGGGAGTATAAACATTCACAATGTCAAATCAATATTTTTACACTCATTATAAAACGTAGTTCTTATACTCATTATAATCAGTATTGTAGATATTGATATTTTTAGTATTAATTTGGTCGTGGGATTTCATTGATGCCTGTCAAAGCGTGGAGGAAGCGGAGCTTAGAGCTTGCATTGCCGGTCTCTACATAGGTATTTCTCTTCATAATCCTGTAATTTTAGAGACTAATTGCGCTTTTGTGGTAGCATCTCTTGCATCGGGGGACTATGATAGGTCTGATATGCGTGACCTGAAGATGAAAGCGTTGAGCATCTCGAAGTTGATCAACAATCTTCAATTATCAAAGATTAGCCGTTCGGCCAATAAGGTGGCACACTTAATCGCTAACCCTGTGTGGTGAATATTGTATCGAATGAGTGTACTGGTGTGGCTGGTTAATTAATATAAGGTGGTGTTCAAAAAAAAGTATAAACTTTGCAAACGGTTGACGGGAGTAAAAAGGACCAGAGGGAGTATCATGCATGCGGAGTAGGCAAAAAACTGCTCATTTATAGCCGGTCAAAGTCTCAAAGGGCGCGACCGCGCGAGGGAGGCGAAGGTCGTGGGAGGTGCGACGGTTGACGGAATTAATAAGTGAAGTTACATCCACGCACCGGCATGGCGTGCGAACAGGCAGAAGCTATACCGTCAGGCTTACGATATGGGTCTAGTAGACATGACATCTAGTTGGTCCCGCATAGTTCTCGAGAACTCTTTGGGGGCTTGCAGCCGTTTATCCACTGGGCAAGCCAGCAACCCCATGTCGTTCGCATGCCCTACTCGTCCCTGTCTTCTACCTCACAATAGTTCGCTCCTAGTCGTCCCGTCCTTTCACATTAGTTCGCTCCCAGTTTTTGTGGGGTACAAGAGTTCAACTTCTCCTAACCCTCCTCCAAAATCCATGGCCTCCCAAATCTCCATGGTCACCGCTCAGTACCAGGTTAGAGCCATCACTGGCGATTAGTTCATCGTCATCTACACACGTGGATCCGTGACGGTGAAAGCATGGCTTGCTCGCTTCCTACGCATGTTCAATAGTTCAACGGATGATTGGGTCACTGGGCTAGATGTTGAGTACACCATAGTCCTGGGATGAGAGAAGGATCTAAAGGATGAAGAGAGGAAGAAGCCCGCCATGATCCAGGTTTGCGTACATAACGTTTTCTTGGTCTACCACATATGCCATGCCGATGTTGAGTGCCGGGATTTTAAGAACTTCCTCAAGGACAAAAGAGTGAAATTCGTTACTGTAGGCTTTAAGAACGACAGGGATGTCCTGCATCGGATAGGTCTTTTTGTAGGCCAGCCCTTCGATCTCCAGAAGGCAAGCCTGGTGTCCTCCTCTCAACCTTCAATGCTGACCCTGGAAGCAGCCATGATTGATCCTTCATACGATAAACTGAAGAAACCTCATCACGAGTTTCATCATGTATGGGATTCGAAGACATTAGATGAAGATCACATGTTGTACGTAGCAATGGATGCCTACCTTTGTTTAAATATCTACAAGGGTTGGATGAAGAAGCAGAGCCCAGTGTCCGGTTCAAGCAAAGAAGCATCGGCGAAGAGGAAGAGGAAGAGGGACGAGGACGAAGTCGAGGACGTGGACTCGAACTCCGAGTAGGTGGAAGTGACGTCGCTCATGCTGGTTCTACTGCAGTGTCAAGCAGACTAGTTGCTTAGGTTATTTTCAAGGGTGTGTTGTGCTGAGGCCCCAGCAGAACTATGTTTATGTTCTTTCTCGTTATTTAAACTCTTTAGTACGTACAGTAGTACTAGTACTATGTCTAACTACTGTTCTTCTTGCAGTTGGTAATACTGCTCGTATCTTCGTGTTCCTACTGTACTTAATACGTTCGTACTAGTAGTATAATTTGGGTCAGTCGATTTGTGAAAGAAGTTCGACGGAGTGAAGGAAGCAAACGGCAGAAGAGGTGGAAGAAGCCCTTCGAGCCATCCATGTTAAATCAAACGGCTCACATGAGTCAACTGACTCAAATTGCTCCTTCAGATTGCAGGATCCACGTGGCATTCAAGGTCTCGAAGGTAGATTCCGCGTCCGCACCCGGTTTGCGGGCTCGACGCACGCGCGACCGGCTTCCGCCGCGACAGCCACCATGCGCGTCTCCTCCGCGCGGGCGGAGACGACAATGACATGCTAGTTCCTCCTCGCCGGTGTGCTGGAGCATGCGCTCGTCCTCCTCTTCGTATGTTGTGTGCATAGACGCGGCTCCACCAGCTGCTCTCATTCTTGGCAGCGTGGCAGCATGGCGAGGAGGGACTGTAGACGACGTGAGCGGGCGAGCCTTAGGCTTCATGGAACAGGGATGGTGGTGACACGGCGGTGAAGGGCGAGAAATTGTTGGCCGGAGCAGGCGGGCACCGGCATGCGCAATGGCGGTGGCGGCATATTGATGAGTGCGCGTGTGGGAGCTTACTTTAGTTTTATATAAGGTTGGTCAAACTTAAAAGAAAACCGTACAAGTACACGTAAACATTAGACTTAGGCATCACTTTTATTAGTTTTTTTGAAGTTAGTACCACAGCCACGATACGGAATCCTGTGCAAGCACGTGAACCGCAGCCGCGCGGTCGATCGAACGGTGCGTCACTGTGTCGCGCTTGAAGGACATCCACCGAACCTTTTTGTGTGTGTGAAAACAATCCTCGAATATTACTCAACATTTTTCCTAGGAAAGTTCTTGACGCTGCAATATTTACATATATTTGAATTTAGCTCCAGTTTGTGTTTATTTGGATTTGGATGTTTTAGGTGTGCCCTAGTTTTTTTAATACTTATTTTGTGTGTGTGACTGAGAGAGAACGTGTGTATGTGTCCATATCAGTGTTGTGGCGGAAGGGCAATGTGGAGACGGCGTGCATGTGATACATACATAGAGAGGTGTGAATGTGCAAATGATCAAGCATGAGTGAGACATAGACAGATGCCGATACGTTGTGTATACATGAGAGAACGATCTTCTAGTTTACTTGTGTGTGTGTGTGTGTGTGTGTGAGAGAGAGAGAGAGATAGACAGAGAGAGAGAGGAGCATCCGTAACACAACAATCATCTCTCTCGATTCGTCCGTCCCTCGCACGATCGCATGCAACACATGCATCAACGCGCATATTTTGACACCCTCACTCGGCCCCTGCCCACCTCAAGGCCCGCACAATCTCTTCGTGAATACCCATTTCTCTCCTTAGGTTTATTTTCACTCAATATCTGACACACACACACACACACGCATGCACACACACACACGCACACACAAACACAAGTAGCACAACACACACACACACACACACACTCCCCCGAGCACACAATTCATCCCCATCCAAGGTTATATGGCGACCACTCTCGCTTGTGCTTCTTTGCACCCCAACATGCACAACAACTCAATCTTCAAAGAGGGCATCGAGCAGATCGAAGACGGTGACCACACCGCGCTAGAGAATGCGGGGTCATTTGGAAGCAGGGTGATGTGACGACGGCTGACTAACTCCTCCCCCCACCCTCTCTCTCTTGCACAAAATTACCAATCCCTCTCTCCCCCGCACAAAATTGTCAATCCCTCAACCCATGAGATCCTTCCCCTCTCGTCCATGTTTTTCCAGCTCTCTCATCAAACATGTTGTCTCTTCTCCTTCCACGTATACAGAATCCGGATGCACACGCATCTCACATATATTACATGTCTCCATCTTTCACACAGACCTAACTTCTTCCTCTCTCTTTCTCTCTCTATCTCTCTCTATCTCTCTCTCTCTGTCTCGTTAGGTTTGTCTCCTACTCTCTCGTCCACATACATACAATCTTTCCTGCCCTATCTGCTCCATCTACAAAAGATCTCTCTGCATGATTCATTCACACATTGGGATATGTCAAAATGTTGCTTCTATAATGGCTGATGTAGAGTTTTGGTTGTTTTTGTTGCATCCTACAAAGTAATAACTATGAAATGCATTTAGATTCTCATTTGACTGGGATTATGTGAGTTTGAGCATGTTGTGAAGTACTATAGACCTTGTATACATCTTGGGATTCGACAATGATTATAACTATTGAATTGTATAGACCATTACATTCGAAGTCAATAGCCTAATATATTTATTTCACAATTTCAACAAGTGATTAGTTCACTACAAACTAAGAAAACAAATGTGTACTCCCTCCATTTTTATTTAAGTCCGCGTATTAGCATTGGTCAAAGTCAAGTTTTGTAAACTCTCAGAAAGCTTATAACAAAAAATATTAACATATACAATAACAAATAAATACCATTAGATTCATTATTGAATGTACTTTCACATCATACATATTTGTTATGGTAAATGTTTATACTTTTATATGAACTTGGTCAAACTTTAGGAAGTTTGACTTCGGTCAACCCTAATATGCAGACTATACTACTACTACTCGCTAGTTGCTTAGCCGAATCACTCAACACGCCACATGGGGAGTCCAGTGTCACAAAATTTTGAGGTCGGCAGGAAAATCTCCCGCGACCCTGATTCAAGCAGTGGGAAGTTACCATCATAGCCTTCAGAATAGGCCTACGGATGACGCTGGGTAGGGGGCTGTTTTCGTAACTTCAGGTTCACCCTGCCCAGCCAACCCCACCCCGGCACCTAGAGTAGTACACCTGAATACTCCCCATTTTCTATCCCCACCGCAAAATAGACTTCTCCACGGCACCGCAGCCTTCGTGCTCCTCCCCTTTACATCGGCGCACTCATCCACCATAGCGCATCTGCCTCATCGATGACCTCGTACGCCACACTGGAGCCGGTTCACCGTCGTCGTCGTACACGGAGCCTCTTCCCCAGCATCATCTTCCACGATCTCGGATCTGCTTCCTGGAAGCCGATGTCAAGCGCAGAAGTACCACCGTCATGGACAATGAACTGACTCCCGTTGCTGACCATGACTCACAGAGGCTGCCGCGACCATCGTTCTCCTCCTCGATTGGTAATGTGTCTATTGAATCACTTAGCAGTACATGTGTAGTTCCAATTTTGTTCATACCTACCCTTCAAATTTCCTGGTTACTATTGTTCCCGTAAAAGTAATTGGTTATAGCCTCCATTGTCCAACAGAATATCAGCTTGTAATTGTGCATCGCTCCTGTATCACGCTGTGCATGGGTAGGTTTTTCATCTGCAACCAGTAGTGTGGCAAATGATGGAAAGGTTTTTAGAACTAGCAAGATGCCCATGCGTTGCACGCATCAATATGCATTTGTATGAGTAGTTTATCTTGTGGGAGAAAAGGATGAATGAGGGAAGGCCTTATTTGCAAATCTGGAGAGGGGTATGGGTATCTTTTTGCAAAATTCCCATTTGTTTCCTTCCTATCTATCAGATATAAATCGCACGGCCTATATTGCAAGAAAAAAAAGTATAGAGAAAAAAAAGTAGACAATAAAGGAAGTAGAGATAAATATTAAATATTAAATATTAAATAAATATAACCGTAGAGAAGAGAGTAGAGATAGCAGAGACATCGGGAAAGGATCGCGCGCGCGGGAAAAAGCGGCCGGGCGTGTGCTAGTTTTGGCGCGCGGCGTCCGGCGCGCTTTATAAAATCCAACGCCCTCCCACCGCTTTGTGCCTTGCCACCGCTCTGTGCCTCACCACCGCTCTCTCCCCGCTCTTTTTCGCCTCGCCGCCACCGCGCCACCATGCTGCTGCGTTGCTAGGAAACTTGGGGATACCGCGGCATCCGCGCGCGCCCCTTCGGCGGCTTCTCCGCCGAGATCCGGTTCCGCGGGATGCGCCTCGGCCTCGGCAATTTCAACACTGCCAACGAGGCTGCCCGTGCGTACGACGCGGCGGCGTGGCACCTCCGGTGGCCTCATAGAACATTGAACTTCCCCAACGTGCCGACGCGGGAGCGGGCGTAGGAGCTCGCGCCTCTGCTGCGGCTTAGCACCGACGAGGATCGTCGCGACAACCGGAGGCGGGAGCACCATCTCAGCATCGCCGAGATTGACGAGGAAGCCATGGCGATGTGGCGCCAACACTTCCCGCAGGACATCATCAATGAGCGTGAGTTCTACGCGCAAAGGAGGGCGGAGAGGGATAAGAGGAGGGCGGAGCGAGCCGCCTATCGCGAGGACAAGTGTAGGCAAAAAGCGGACGCTCAATTCAACATGAGGCTAGGAGCAGCGTCGCCCTGGGAATCCGATGATGATCGGTATGTTCACGCCTACAGTCAGACGTCGGAGGGGGACATCACCGAGGATGAGTCGGACGATGAGGAGTAGTTGAATTATCTTTTTTTAATCTATCTATGCTGAGAACTATCCTCTACTCTCTAGTATCTACTTCTCGATCTCAGTACTGTAAACGCTTTTTTAAAGCGTAGCGCGTTGCGATTCTGTTGGAGATGCTCTAACATGCAGACGAGTGCTTTAATGTTGCCCACAAGATGCACGAGTATTACTAGTAGTATTTTTCTTGCCATGTTGAGATTTTAAAACCACGAGTGTGAACATGTAGAGGAGCAATGAAGACCAAACATAGGATATTCGGGACATCTTCAAGTATCATGGCAAGTTAAAGAGGAGCTGCACCGAACCTGTAAAACAAGCTTTGGTACTCCCTCCTTTCAGATTTATAGGGCTTATCTCAAAATCTTAATTTTTCCATTTTATAAGGCTCAATTTGGTTGTTCCCCATCACAAGTTCATGTTCCAAGGTGCATTGAATCATTGCATGCAAGTATTAAGAGACAATTCACCAATGCATGTACTTTATGCATGTATGCATTGCAATTAATACGTTGGTAGACATAATATTTTGAGGAAAACAAGAGCATTAATTGGGTGCTTTTGCAAATTACAAAAAAGATTCCACCACTCACCATCTACCTCGGTTGGTGAGATTTTTGAATTGAGCCCTATAAACCGGAAAGGAGGGAGTAAGTAACACCCTTTCAATTACTTTCGTTTAGCCTCGTGTTCTCTCTGTTTCTCTTAAGCGTGGTGTTCTTCGATGTGTAATAAGAAGAGTCTTAATCGTCCTAATGCTTTCATTTTTAGCTTGATGTAGGAACTGGGTGTTCTCACCTTGTAGTCTATTTTTATATTTCTTTTCCTTTTGAATTCACTTCTCTGAGTTCTGTTTATCTGGCTTCTACTAAATGGATCTAGGTTTCTCTGAGTATTGATCTAAAAAAAGAAGTAACTTCATGTCAGGATGCAGTTACTGCGAGGAGGGAAGTATGGTGAACCTCGAGATCATGTTTCCAAAATGAGGCTGGATTACACATAAGGTGCTAGTTCCCTAATGATGCTGGATTAGACACAAGGTGCAAATTCCTAGATGATGCTGGATTACACATAAGCCAGGTGGAGTTGTCAGCTGTTCGTGTCCTCGTGGCATTAGTAAAGGCTGAAAGAAAGCGTGCAACAGCCCTTGAGAATGTAGCTGAGTTCCCAAAGAAGCAAAAAGAGCAATCAGATGCTCTCTACACCCAAGCCAAAGAAGAGATGGAAGAAGCCAGAAATAAGCTAGCAGAGGCAGAGCAGGCTAGGCGTCTCCTGCTATCTAAAACTGTTGTCAATACAAAATTTCCTTCATAATAGCTAGGTTCAAATGTTTATCCAGTCAGCATGCCTGTTGTGATGTCTGTGCATCTACTGATGTGGCACAAAATGTTTTTTCGGGTCACGTAATAACAGCAATTACTTTCCAAACAATAACAGATGAAGCATTGGACATGGTATAGTTCACGCGCAAGCCCGAAATCCGAAGTTCAACTTCCACATCAAACTCATGTTCACAGATATCTGCACATTCATACATAATGTCCACAACCATGATTCACTTCAAAGCCAAAAAAAATGTGAGGAGAGTTATAAATAAAGAAAAACCTCTACTAGTTCCTGCTACCAGTGCGAGCACAACGAGTCAAGACCATGCATAAATTAATTATATTTTAGTCATTTTTTGTGTTCTAAAATGCCTGCCGGCTCGCGGAAGGACGTGTTGCTAGCACACGCGCGGATTCAATGAAGGCAGGCGGGGCAGTCTTAAGTTGGTTGCACGCGGCGAGGAGGCGTGCTTAGCCGGGCCTGCAGGGAGTGCGGCCCTCATGGCCGGCGCGCCGGTTCAATGCCTGCCCTACGAGAGGTCGTGTCCGTGTCAGAGGAATCACTCCCTCCAGTCCTTTTCTGTTTGGGTATAACAAAATCTCGTTTTCCATTCACATTTTACAAGTAAAATTCGTGGACAAACTTTGACCCAAAGTACGATGGGGATTAGTAAACCAGAATGGAGGTAGTAGTTTTTTTAATCAAAGAAGGGTTTCCCCTTCCGATTACTGAAAACCAGCATCTAAATCTTAACCATAGTATTTGCCCTAGAACAACCAGGTTCAACATCTCGCAACATAAACCCATACAACCATACGCCAAGGAGGTACGTAGTACTATGAATTCCATTTTCGCTCCATACCAATCGTTCTAAAAACTACTTACCACTTATAACATGCCATTGAAAATCGGAACTCTTAACCCCGCTAAAAAACGATATTTTAAACGTGGATACTTGATCTGTGGCAACTGGCAAGCCACCGCGCTCCAAGTCGTTCACCTGTGGTCCCGACCCTCAACTCCTATGGATCAAATTATCACGCGAGCTAACTATTCCTACAAAGGTGCTCCACCATGTACCCGGTACCCGCGAATGCAGCAATCGTGCACCTAGGGTTTTAGGGTTTATTTGTTAACGTCGCCTTTACGTAACACTCATGTGTGCGAGACAGCGAGAGGCCAACTGCGTGCGTGCACCTCTTCTCTTCGTATATGTACTCCACCATTTGTCTGGTGTCCAAAAAATTATAATAACTACTAGCAATGTGCCAATGCGTTTCCACACGCTCAAAGTAGATTAATACATATTCACCGATTTGATAGAAAAAAAGTCTAGTTTTGAAATACGTATATCACTAAAAATATGTTATGTTTCACTCAAAATATATTCCTTTGGCGGTTTTGATGAGATAAGGGAGGAATGTTGTTGGTTTCAAGATTCGAGAAGTGGTATATGTCTAATTTCTACTCTTACTAGCAAGATGTCCGTGCGTTACACGGAACATCAAGATCTTGTGGGAGAAAAGGATGAACAAGGGAAGGCCTTATCTACAAATGTGGTGAAGAGTGCGGGTAAATTGCCATATTTTCCTTCCTATCCGTCAGATATAAATCGGACGACCTACATTGCAGGATGGCAGGCCCACCATCATCACCAACTCTATTTTTTATCCCTGCTCTTATAAAAAGCATTGTCGGTGATGATCATGTGCCTGCCATCCTGCAATATAGGCCATCCGATCTATATCTGATGGATAGGAAGGAAACTATGGCAATTTTGCAAAAATATACCCACACCCCTCTCCACATTTGCAAATAAGGCCTTCCCTCGTTCATCCTTTTCCCCCACAAGATAAACTACTCATACAAATGCATCTTGATCTTCCGTGCAACGCATGGGCATCTTGCTAGTTGTTGCAAAAAGCCCATGTGTGTGTGAGAGAGAGGGAGAGTGGAGGAGAACGGAGTGCATGTGTGACAAAGACACAAGGAGTGTTTGTGCGATAGGTATCAGCTTAAAATGAGGCGATAGTGTGTGTGTGCACGATCGAGAGGGCATGTCTCAAGAAGGGAAGAAAAAGCTACATAGATACAAGGGGCAGGAGAGAGACATGTATGCGATGGTGGAAGCACGAGTGTGTGAGTGTATAAACCTATCTAGAGGCTAGCTAGTCGATAAATGTTTGTGAGAGAAATATGAGTCGGGGTGCGAAAGCGAGAGTTTTGTGTGTGTGAGAGAGAGATGGTAGTCGGGAAGGGGAGTGGAAGCAGGAGTTGTGTGTGTGTGTGTCTGTGTGAGAGAGAGAGAGGAGACATTAGTTGGGGTTGTCTGATCGGTAAAGAAATGAATAATGTTAGTCTGGGATGGAGATGAAAAGGAGACCGCAACAAATGTTGTGTCTACAGGAGAGAGAGAGAGTAATTTTAGTGATATGAGTCATATGTAGAGACATATAGAGTGTGTGAGAGAATCCCATAGAGATAAAGACAAAGTGAAAGACGTGTGGAGATGTGTGTGTGGCAGTGAAAAAGAAAGCTTAGGTACCGAGTGATACCAGAGAACAGTAGAGACGTGAGAGATAATGAAAACCGTGTAATGTATAATGATAGGGAGAGTGTGACACTTCTCAAGGGAGACGTCGAGAGACCATGTTTGCGAGGATAGGAGAAACATGAAGTGAGCGTGCGGGTGAGCTGGAGAAAAGAGAGTGATAGCTACCTGAAAGAGCATGCATGCGAGAGAGATGGGCGTGAAAGGAGTGAACAAAAAAGGGATTCGAATATTTGAATTCGAGATGATGATACATGTAATCCATACTCAAACCAAAATTGATCTATCAAACATGCATACTCATATGAATTCACGCACATCTATGTTATTTAATATGTAGATATTACTAATCCATACATTTTAGTAGAACATAATTTGGTTAAAAAAATTCAAATTCAACCTTAAGATTTCGAGATCGTTGTATTTGAAATCATATTATACATATAAAGGAGGAGAATTCTTTGTTGTGCTTTTGAAAGTATATATTAAAAAAATGATGTATATAGAATGTAATTCTAATTGAAAATGGACCCCGCCCGAAAAAAAATAGAATACAAACGGGATTCGAATTGAGTTGGCACGGTAAACGTGCACTCTACAAAATTTGAACGAAGCGGGGAAAGTCGCAGTAACCGCTCGAAACCAAAATCCGCGAGATGGAAATCACAACTGCCTATCCCTGCCACGCAAAGCCTATCTACTGGATTTCTATAGGTTTCGATAGGGATAGGTTTGTAATTTCACCCAAACATGACGTAACCGCCTCTCACCCGGATTCATACACAGTGGGCGCCAAAACATAGTGTGTCCTCGGCCGAAATCGACTCCCTCCCCGATTCATATTCATACACGGTGGGCGCCAAAAACAAACTCTCGTCGGCAAATATTCGGTGTATGCGAGATTACCGTCCTATCCCCAACCGACTAATGTTGATGTGATGTAGTAGAAATTTGAAACGGGGGCTAAGTTTGTAAATTTCCTCGCATTTGAGACAAGCGTGCCTTGAATACATGGTTCCCCCTTCCTCTCTACCTCCCTTTTCCCCATTCGTACTCCATGGGCGCCAAAACACCCTCTCCACCCCACCCTCCTCCGTCCGCCGCCGTTCGCCACCCCATCCACCGCCGTCCTCCTCCACCATGCCGGAGCTGATACCCCGACGCCTCCGTCCATTACAAGAGATCGACCTCTCTCATCCACGCCTTGGGACCGGGATCCTTGCATCCCGTCCTCTTGCTTCATCCCCGTCGTCGTCCACCTTGCCGGCGCCGCTCCTACGACCATCTCGTCCACCGCGCCCCGCCGCCACCGTCTACCCTCCTAGATCTGCTTCCACGCCGCTGACAGCCATCGCTACCACAGCACTGTCAAATTCTCAGCAGATGCGTACACGACGCCGCACCAGAGGCGGTACTCTTTCGTATCTGCTCAACTTATTTATCATAGCAAGAAAATAGATTGCCACTGCTTTACTCTGATTTCTTGTCTTGGTTGCGAAGTTGCCTTTGTCTGGTTTGCACCTTCAGATCCGCCATGGCATGCTCAACACTATACTCCCAATGCTTATGGTTTTCCCCTTTTATATTCCACACTAGTTAAATCATAGTAGACTAAATTTCAAAATTGGGTCAGTCAATTTTTCAGAGCTTGCCGGAGTTCGCCGGTGCGGTCGAAGGGGCTCTGGTGGTTGTGGGTCCTCGCCGAACGAAGAAAACTC